>NC_048408.1:3267108-3285962 GCF_013103735.1 Etheostoma cragini
CCCCCCCCCCCCCCCCCCCTTTCTTTCTCTCTTATCATGTTTAATGAATGTTTTGTCTGAGGCAGATGTGGCAGAAATGGCTTTAGGCAACAACAACAAAAAAGAAGACCTACTGTGATCTCTCTCTCATTCTAACGTTTCAGTTCTATTCATGTGGACAGAAAGCAGAGCCAATCTGCAACCGTCATATTATTGTAGATAAAGTAGGGTGTGCTATAACCTGCAGGTGGAAGAATTATGAGTCACAATCAGCGCTGTAGAAAAAAAAAATAGAATTGACACTAATTATTCATTAATTCTTTTCTTTGAGGAAAAACAACAGTGTTGTGGAAGTAATAACTGATTTTCCGTGCTGCACATAACTGATGCCACAAACCAGCCTGTTCTCATGAACCATCCAAAAAGTTAAGCACTGTAAATGCATGATTTAAACACTTTTGTTTTGCTGTATTGGTTACATCGACTGCTGCTGTATAAAAACGCGTGTGGCCCCGTAGGGACGGGGTCGGGGAGATGGGTGGTCGTTAAAAAACAGGACTTCCAAGCCAGGGGTTGGAGTTCACTTCACGGGGAAAACAGAATACTTTCACACAGGAAAAGCATGTCGCTTGAGAGGGTTTCCATTTTAAACCACAATCCTTTCCTAACTTAACTAGTCGCCGCATAATGCTTATTTTTTCTTGCCTAAACTTAACTGTTACCTCTGCCAACAGGCAACTTGCAGCGCTCTGTACCCGGCTCACCGTCACCTATTCACAGGGAACGGTACAACCAACTACCACTGACCTGACGGAGCACTGTGTGGAGCACCGTAGTCAGCGGCACGAAGCTATGTAGCCGCTCAAACATGGAGCTAGAACAGAGACAGTAACCTGTGTTTTTCAGTGCCAATAGTTGTTGTTTCAATGCCCATTTTTATTTTCAATACCACCGGTTCAAGCTCTATACCTAAACAGCTAGTAACTGGCACTCTGTAGCAGGAAGATCTGTAGCCGATGTCACTCACTCGTCTATTTGTATGATATCATATGTTTTGGTGTGCAGAACTTTTTGTACATTATCATACAAACCCGCTCATTAGAATAAGTTGCACAAACTCATACTAAGAATAAAAAATAATATACATAATACAATATTAAGTATATATTCTTTTTGTAGTATCATTACTAATGGTTAGGAATACATTTCACTCACCATCTTATCCATACATCCGGACATGGTTTGAAATTCATGGTTTAAACTGTGGATTTGTTAACAACCTGTCTGACCAATCATGTTGCTTGCTGATGTTACTCAGCGAGGAAAAAGCACAAAACAGACAGAAAATTACCTTTTATTAAATGGACTGTCACCAGTGATGACATGAGTGGATTCAGGACCAAGTAGGAAGTGAATTCGCTGGTAGAAAGACCTGGCAGCCTAAGGAAAATAAAAAAGGAAGTCAATACAGAGACAGTTGCTGCTTCCTGTTACCCCTTGATGGTATCTTGTGCTACACTGAAGAAGGGATGTGGATCTGTGTACTGACAAATGACAGTTCTTATTTTGAATTTGTTTCTGATTAGAGCTCCTTACTTGCTGGGGGGCCAATAAGGACGGAGACTGGCTGAGCACCTCTGCCGGGTCAGGTGACCCTTTGCAGTATAACTGGTTCTGACAGGAGGGCTGCAGACAGCAGTCTGGATCCATACAGTCAGCCAAGCCATCTGAAACACACACACACACACACACACACACAAACACACACACACACAGTTGTTATATACAGAAACCTGAAAAGGATGCATTGGGACCTGAAATGGAAGGTCAATGTATGAAGCGATGTCAAATGGATAATAGAAACGTTCCAGGTGGATGAGGGATGAAAACAGGATGAGGATGGAAGATGGAGGGATGAGGAGGCAACTGAGGGATTACATAAGAAGCAATGAAGGATGATAAAGGGATAAAGAATAATTAACAATGCACGGATAAGGAAATGGCAGAGGAACCAAACAGAATTAGGAATGAAGGGATAGAAAAAGAGATAAATACAGATGTCAATGCATGGAGAGTATCAAGATTTAAGGGAGAATAGAGGTCAAGAGTGATACTGCGTTGTCCAAATAAGATAAGTCAAACATGGACGGGGTTATGAGGTGGAAAGGAATAAATGAAGTCAGCAATACAGAGAACGTAATGAAAAGAAAGAACCAAGTGTGGCAAAGGGATGAGGATGGATTGACTTCAAAAAAAGAATAAGAAGAGTTTTCCGATGAGGGGTAAAAGAAGAAATGGATGTGTGCATGTGCACTGTGTTTATAAGGCACTGCCAAGAAAAAGAAAGTCAGAGGGAAGGAAGAGGGACTGAGGGCTGCAATGATGAGCTGGGATGGAATGATAGGAGAAAAGAGATTAGGAAAGGAGGGATGAGTAAAGGACAGGGACCAAGAGTGCGGGGGATTGGAGCAGAGAGACAGATGGAGAGATTGAATGATGGAAGGAGGAATGTGAGGTAATAAAATATGGGCTGCCATTTGTTTCTGTTAGTTTATAAAAGTCAGTTGTACATCTGGTGAACAGGCACCAGGGACACACACACACACACACACACACACACACACACACAAACACAGACTTTCCTTCTCATCTTCTTTCTTCTCCAACTTTCCATTCAACACGCTGCTCTAATCAAACCTAGTCCTGGTTTAGAGGTTTAACTCTGTGTCTCAGAGTATTATTTAGAGGGTGAAACTGCTGATAGCTTACTCTTTTAGTTCACAGTTGTTTTTACTTTGGTTGTTTTGACTACTTTCATGTCTTTTGTTTCAGTAATCCCATTAGAATTTACAACAGCAGAGTTTTATTAAAACTTCTTTCCCTTTCTTGACCGCTTACACTATATTTTAAAATAAATGGTACCAGTGCCTTTCAAATACTAAAGCACATTTACCAATCATAAAATGACTCAATCCTAAACAAGGATGATACTACATGTTCTGCATTCCTTTGGCAGCTGCAGAGCTGCACTTTGTATGTATGTAGGTTAGCACTCACTGCAGGAGTACTACACATCAATGTGCAGCTCTCAGCAGGTGGCAGCAGATTAGCCAGTTCATCAGTTGATCATTTTGATTGCATTAGATAGATAGATAGACAGATAGATAGATAGATAGATAGATAGATAGATAGATAGATAGATAGCAACACATTCTCCCTCTCCCATCGCATAAAATTGTGGATTTAAATACTGCGTCATCTTACAGCGTGTAAGGAACAGTTCCTTACTGATGCAAAAAGGGGGATTTATGTCTAGGTATCTGACGCTGAGCGTCTGTATTTTACAAGTTGGGAGTGAGAACAGGTTTTCAATAGAACGATCAAATGGCAGCAGTACAGTGTCTATTTGATGTTGTTTTGAGTGGTTACTGCAGAGGGAATGACAGAGTTCTTGTAATGTTTTTCCAGGCCAGTGGAACTTTGTACCGCTTGCTTGATGGTAGTAACTGGAATGAGTGGTGGAGGGGGTGAGAGGGCTCTCCTGATCACAGAGCGGTTGTAAAGTTTGTTCTGCGAGTTGTGTTTTGCGTTGGTGGTGAGGAGGTTGTACCAGTATAAAATGTTTAAGGTGAGAATGGATGCAATGAGTGAACAGTGAACTGGAGTTAAAATGTCGTTGCTGATATGAAAAGTCCTAAGATCCTAAGATCCAGGTGAATGCGCTGTTGTGGTTTTTTGTACACAGAGTTGGTGTGCAAAGGACAAGCAGGTGTCAATGTTGTTTCCCAAGTATTTAAAGGACTCAACCCGCTCCACCAGCTAACCCTGAGAGGATCCTGACAGGTTGGATGAGATGGGAATGTCTTTTTTTAATGAAGATTATGTTTTGGGCTTTTCCACCTTTATTTGATAGGACAGCTAGATGAGAAAGGGGAGAGAGAGAGGGGGAAGACATGCAGGAAAATGGCGCCACACAGATGGAAAGGTTTTTCGACTCTGCTCCCACACCACAGCTTCTTTTTTTGTTAACACTGGGTCTGTGTTTGAAACATAAAGCCTCAAAAGAATTTCCATGTGACATACCTTTTCATCTAAGATAACTTGATGTCTGATATATAGGCACTTTAGCTAGGCACTTTAGCTAAGCACTTTAGGTAGGTACTCTCTCACTTGCTATAACATCTGACATAGGCTAGATACTTACATCAGCCAATGTCTACATTCCTTTTGTTGTCTTACTTTGAGTCAAGTGCGAATGGGTGTTGGGATGATTTTTTTTTTGTCAGTTTACTGCATATCTGTAGGGGGTGATTTCAATCATGGTACAGGGTTTCAATTGCTGCATGCCATTTCAAGTTAACATTGCATGTTTCAAACAACATAATGAGCCACGCATGGATGCATAACTCAAATATCCACGGTTCTCTACATCATGTGATTTTTTTTATTTTAAATGCAAATTAAGACTGAACTTGTTCCTGAACCCTGACTTTCTAACTGCTAACATCCTACTGGTTTTGCTACATTTTTCATAGTTTTAACCCTATGTTTATCCATCCATCCAACAAATACAGTTTGTTTATTTGACCATGCATCTGCACACTCGTACACTGTATGCACACAAACATACCTCCTTCATTGTCCTTGCCATCGGTACAGAGTGTTTCCATGGCTACGTGACAACCGGCCCCTCTCCATCCTGATTGGCAGATGCAGTGCCAGCCGCTGGCCTCCAGAGTGCATCTTCCGTTGTTGTTGCAGAGACCTGGACAACCCTCTGGGCACAGTGGACAAACACACATTTAGAAAAGTTAGAGCAGTGAGGTAGTGGGCTGGGGACACGCCTCGCCATCAGGGTGGGAACTATAGGCTTCAACCAATATACATTTTTGAAGGAAGGTGATGATAATTTTGTACTGGAGCGCTGAAAGATGATAATAAATGCAAAATATTCAGTGTTTCCCTATCAGCTCGGAAAAGCCTCTGAAACAGCACTGAGACCATCATGGGGCAACGAAGAAGAAGCCCGTTTTAAAGCATGAGGCTTATGTGAGATTACAACAGGTTTTATAGAATCCTCCTATACCCCAGAAGGTATTTCTCTACCTTTGGAAGGTTAAAATAGTAACGAACGTCAGGTAAGTCCAATGGTGTATAAGCTACACTGTACTGCTGTGTACTAGAAGTTTTTCAACAGCGCTCGCAGCATGTGAACAATTATGTAACACACATCCGTTAAGTAAAACAGTAAAATAGACTTGAAGCGCAAAAACAGTCCTAGGATTGCAATTTTCAGACGCGTGAGTTGTTAATAGACCTTTATATTTGTGCAAATGGGACAAACTAACAAACTAACAAACTAACTAACGTGGGACAAACTAACTAAAAAATGCTGAATGGAAATGCTGAAACATGTCCGTGTAGACACTGTGTACAACATCAAAAAGAGCAGCTCAGCTCTGGGCACTCTGGTGAGAACTTTTAAGTATTTGCAGACATTTCTGTGTGTTTTAGTGAGGCAATACCAGAAACAAATCTATTTAAAGAAAGCAATGACTATGAAAAAACAGCAAAAGAAACTTGCGTTAAGTCAATAACTGTTATCGTTGTATAGTCTTTGGAAAGACTGTGTTGGAACAGAGATGCTTTAGAACTAGGATGTCCCAAATCTAAGTCATTTCCTGTATCTGTGTCACGTGGGTTTCACCGCTGCCACACCTCTTTAGGAGAAAAGCAGCAGGTCCTTAGTGTATTGATTCCAAGAACTGAACCTGAACACAGATTATTTTGCCCCATAGTCATAAAAGTAAAAATTGGACCCATTTCTTTACGCCACATATCTCCCAAACAGGGCTTTAAACTAACTTTTTGATCACCAAACAACGTGGCTAGTATATTTTTTAAAGTAACCAGCCAAGTAGATTCTCTTCTAGCAAAAGGATTGTCTGTTTTTTCCTAACTAATTCACATCTTAATTTCTGCTCCTCCTGCTGGGTTGTTTCGCGCCCTTCTGTTTGTCTTCTCCATTTCAGTGTAGCTCATATCTAAACCGCGCACACTAGGCACGTAGCCAATGTCTGTAAGACATGTCCCGACTTAGTGTTCATGGGAAATGTGGGATTATTACTACAAGCAGTGTTGCCAGATAAAGATTGCGTTACCAAGTCAAACACACAAAAACAACCTAGTAACTTTACAATGATACCCGCCGAAATCCATTTTTACCCGCATCTGGCGGGTGTCAATTTAAAGTGCTTAGCACCGCCCTTAACGGTTGTGATTGGTTAAAAGAAATGCCAATAAACCACAGCCCAACAGTAAGGTCAGCTGTGACCTGAATGGCTTTCACTTTACACCTCAGTTAACATTTATATTTCTGCCCCAGTCTAAAGGTATGGATGCTGTTTCAGAAGATTTCTCACCTCACAAGACTTCTCAAGACTCCGCAGTAGTTGAGTTTTTTTTTTTAAATTAAATTTACACATATTTTATGTTAGTACAAAATGCTAGCTTCAGACCAAAGTACCTTCAAAGACCCATATTGGTTAAAACCTGATGTGTATAAAGGCCTTTGGCCCTGTGTGATCAACCTTTCTCCAACAAATGTAGTGACAGACTGAAAGACAAACTGATAGACAAATAAGACAGGTCAATACATTAACCCACATGTGAGAGCCACAGACTGACAGACAGACACACAGTCAGCATTGAAATGCACTGACGTTGTAGTTTCACATGAACCACTAAGATTGTTTACAGCCAAAACGGCTACTGTGTGCTGCAAGGCTTCAATCTGAAATTAATTCAAATAAAAAAAAAATCCTCATCTGTAAACAAAGAAAGAAGATGTTATTGTTACATAAAATGGTGATGGAAAACTGCCATACACACAAAGAAAAAAGAAAAATCTAAGTTAAAAAGCAGAACATCCTAAAATTGGAGTTTATCTGTTCAAAGTGTAAAGTCTAACCAAATCTGAGGGAAATTTAACAACCGGCAAGCTGACAAGGACTGTTCGTTTGCTTTAGAAATAGGTTTAAAAAAATCACAGATTAAAATCCATGTGAAAACACAACAGGTAGACAGATACACAGCGCACAAAGTATAGGGAGGGCAGGGTGGTTTGGACTGCATGCCTCCAAAGGCTATACTTTATGCCTCTGTTTGACATTCCTCCATCACAAAAAAGATAGTGAGGCTGGCAACAGTTTGGTAAACGGTAAGTGTCGGAACCAAGCAAAGCCCAGCTGGAGAGACAGAAAAAGGGATGAAGGAAGAAGGGTGAAGTTGTGAGAAAGGGGGAAAGTAGAAGAAAATAGAGAGAGAGACAGGAAAGTGAAGGTACATAGATGGGAGACAGAGGAACAGCAGCTGGCTAAATTCACACACACATATAAATATAAATATCAGGCTTGTGGATGCAAGACAAAACAAGAGTCACACATCTTGGGTTTGTGTCTGCTTGTAAGTGTGTGTGTGTGTGTTTGTGTGTGTGTGAGAGCGAGCTTTCCCATTTTTGTGAGTATGTGCTTGAGTGCATCTTCATCTGTATAGTCTTTGTTTTGTGTGTGGAAATCAGAGACAGGGACAATAAAGATGTTACAGAAAAACAACTAATAACTGCAGACTGCAGAAATAACAACAGAAGTATAACAATAAGACAATACAAAAAAAGGCATACACCGAGCGTTTAGGAAGACTGACGTGAAAAAAAGAATAAAAGGTAGGAAAAATAAAATGAAATGGAATGAATCAGAATCAAATAAAGTTTAAGTTAACAAAGCAGAGTGTGAAGTGTTTGTATTTTGGGACAGTAAGGCCTTTATTAAGTCTTTGGCATGAATTACCTTTATATCCTGAGAATAGGAGAGGGCACGAGGGAGAGAGGGAGGAAAATTAGGGAAAAAAGTAAATTGAAACAAAAGCAGCACTGCCAAATATACTCTCTGTGGTGGACAGATGTAAATGGCAGCCAAAGGAAAAGGAGGAGGGGAAGAAAGAGTTGGGATCACGGGACTGCAATAACACAGAGGGAGACACAGCAGTAGGACCTCAGCAGTTCAATCAAATCTGTCTTTCTTCACATTTAAATCCCACAAGACGGAAGAAGGATCAAAGGCAGCTGATCAAAAATTACAAAAGAAGTTGCACAGTTGATTTTTTTTTCATTTAATTAACCGCAGAAATTCTCAAACAACAACTTTCCGTTATTAAAAAGAATCTGGGTGAAACAATAGAAGTTGAAAAGTTGAAATTTGTATACTGATATACTGTAGAACATATTCTGTATGATATACTGATATACGATATCACATATTCTGTGTGATATACTAAATGTAGCACATTATGAAGAAGAAGTTAGTAAAGGCAGGATGGAGCAGCACCCACGGCTTGTGTCCTGAGCTGCGGTTCCTCTAATGACCACTAGATGCTGACAGGAAAAGTGTTTAAATGTAAATCAGGAGTTTTAATAATAATAATATGAAGAAGAAAAAGAAGATGAATATATATTTTTTCACATATTACACACAGGCCTGAAATACAGACACTCAAACTCATACATGCATTAATGGAAAGATATCAGAGTGAAGGGGCTGCAGCTGTTGATGTACAGGCGCCCCGGGCAGTTAGGGGGTTCGGTGCCTTGCTTAACAGCACCTTGGCAATGCCCAGAAAGTGTACTGGCACATCTCCAGCTACCAATCTGCCACCATACCTTAGTCCGTATGGGGACTTGAAGGGAATTCCCTACAGACTGAGCTACTGCAACTTCAACAATCTAGGAATAAACTAGCATTAAAGAGCAAAAGGCATTATTGAGTTGCATTATGGGAAGCGTAGGATCTAGCAATTTTGGAACTTGACCCAAATTAGAAGTCAGGTTATAATTATATAATAATTAATGATTTATCCTGTTTTTATAGCTTCACATAACGAATAAAAACATATAAAAATGAACACCTGAACAAATGAATCAGAACTACTTAAAATGACAGAAAACATAATTGGAAAAATATTATTTGACGTGTACTTTTATATTTTATTTTTTAACATTGAGGGGGCGTGGTTTATGACCCAAACTGCAGCCAGTCACCAGGGACGTATCCAGATGATGTGTATGCACCACCCCCAGGTGGCTTAAAACACTTGATCTTTGTTTAATAGGCTGGTTCCAGAATGTGTTAGATTTACCGTAATCTAGTTAAATTGGATTATTTTTGGCCACAGACGTTCCCTAACTTTAACCAAGTGTTTCAGTTGCCTAACCTTAATTAGAGTTGTCTCAAACATTGGCATTGAACACATTGCTGGCTTTTGTAGTATCATCCAACATCAATGAGGAATTAAGCCCCGCTTGGTTTCACCGCGATTGATTGCTAACATTAGCTAAGGTCTTAAGGAGTATGACTGGTAATAGCTGATTTTGTTCAGATATGCAAAATTGTAATTATAGAAGTGACTATTGGTCAGACTAAATATTTTAATTATCATTTCATTATTTTTGGCGATAAAGGTTCATAGCAAAAAGAAGGGGATACTGTTAGAAAATACGTTTTATGTTCATAAAGAGGAGTTGTTTGCTTCATAGGCTCTGTATTTATGTTATCACATTATCTGGGTCACATGACAGTGATTATATAACCCCAAAAAATTGAATTAACTCAACAACAAAAAAAAGAAAATATAAAAAAATTATGATTTGGCTAAAAGAGACAATTATATTCTTACTTGCAATTATTTCTTAGACAAATAGTTTGAAATTATTACAGCTCTACTAACAGCAAGAAGTCAGAAAGGTTTGGCTTACATCTCATACCATCTATGAGCAGGATGCAATGAGGAAAGTAAATCGGTGGAGTGGTGGGGGTTGGGAGCTTGGGACCGGGAGGTTCAAATCTGGCTGGTTAAAGTGAGAGAACACGTTTGACTGTCATTACCACCCCTAAGGGGCCCTTGAGCAAGGCCTTTAAGCCCTACCACTCTAGTGGAGCTGCTCAGTGGTAACTGATCAGACTGTAGTTGTACTGACTATGGACAGCTTCCATGTATGAATGTGGAACTGTGTGAATATGACAGGTCGTCGCAATTACAGCCACACACCAACCAACTAATGTGACTGTATTCAGTGCCTGATGTAAAGGAAAGCCATGTTATAATCCAAAGTGTTTATTTCTTTTCATTGCCCCATACCACACTGCCTCTGGTTAAATAGAAGTGAGCACCTTATCTAGAATATTCCCATGTTGCACACAAAAGGCTTAAAACCAGCTGAATTGATTTACTGCTGTCACAGTGCAAGGGCCATTTGCTTTGCAATTGTGTAAATACTTGCAATTACACAACTGTTCTGTATAAAATAAGGCATGACTGACATCTTTGAAACAAAAGCCAACTGTGCGAGTCAGATTATGGTTGCTTAAACCTATTCACGCACATGTAAGAGTACGCCTGTGTTTAGAGAAATGGACAGGAGATGAAACAGCTTACAGGAAAACTAAGCCTAAAGCAGAGCCAGGATTTCATGTTCTACATCACAAATGTTCAATATTATATTTGCCTGTGCCTGTACTGGCTTGTCTTCGAAAAGCATAAATATGTATTAACTATCCCAAGACACAAAGAATGTTAAATATACAATGTCAAACATAGGGTATCTACTAGGGAATAAGTGGAACATTAACAACTCAGCATGTTCTTTCTTTTCAATGTTTTGTTTTTGTTGGCACCTGCTCTGTTTCATGCTTAATTTTCCCTTTTTTTGATCCAGCTTCAACATACTAGAACGTGGATCACTTCCCTGTTTATGATTGTCAAGAGCAGTAACAAGCTGTAAAGCAACCTTAAAAAACTCAGCAATATCAGCAATATCAAACCAATTTTAACAAAATGTTAAAAAGCCATGAATCTATTGTTGGAGGTCAACATAACTCATTCATTTACAGGCTTCCTCAAATTTTGAATTTCTGAGCTATATCTTTGTAACTTTTGATGAAAAATAACATTTTACTTCAAATATGGTCAGTGTTTTTTTCAAGAAATTTGGGAGGCTGAAGTAGGCATTTGAGTCAGTGACAAATACGCAGTGTTAACCTCTGAGGGCAAAAGACACAGCAGTGAATCCAAGCGATGTTTGGCAACACTCCTACTCAAAAAGCGATTTTACAAAATTTCCTTTTAGACATTTATTTACAATTTTCATTCATATATTAAGCTACTTTTTTAACCCAAGACCTTTGCAAAGTCATTTCAAGCAGCGAAACAATTGAGTGTAGGTATATTTGAGAACTATTTCCGCCTTGGGGCCAAATTATGTCTTTATGCATTGCTCTGGAACAGCTTTGGGGCTCACTATACAGAAAGCTGAGTTTGTTCTGAACATTATGATATAAAACATATCGGGATCAGTTTATATGCAAACACCCTAAAAAGGAGAATTCAAGAAGATATCTAAAAATGCACTTAAATGTAATTGTATCAGGATAAACCCCTAGAGATATATCTTCTCATTTTCAATGGTGTCTCAGCATTCAATAAGTAAAATCCACATGTAAGGTAAAAAACACTCTTCAGGTTTTAATTTTATCTTGTAAGATAGCAGCTAAGTGTGCATCCTAATAGGCAACAAAAAAAAAGCCATTGTGCATCTGGGTAAGGACCATCCTGAAATGAACAGTAATAGCGCATGTTATCAGAGCTGGCAAAACCATAGAGGGGATGAGTGGAAAAAAACAGAAGATATCCAAGGCATCCAAAATTTAAAAATAAGTTTGTAATAAATATGTAAATAAAATAACCACTGAAGCAGCCACAGCTTCACATGGAGAAAACGGCAAAGGAAGAAGGGATGATGACAAAAAGCAAGTGATGAGGAGAAGAAGAGAAAAGAGCACAATACCTTTTACTCTAATGTCCGGATTGTGAGCTTTAAGAAGGAAGGGGGGGAAAGAAAGGAAGCAGATAGATAGAAAGAGAGCATTTAGTCCAGATATTAGGCAGTAGAATAGTAACAAAACCCCCCCAGTGTCACCACCAGTGAAAGGAGACACCAGAGAGAGGTAGAATTTCAATTAGACACAAACAACGAAAGGGAGAGAAAGATGCTATTATTCTTCATCATATTCATCTAAGACACCTCATTAACGCTAAGGAATGTTATAGGGTCCAAAACCAGTTGACTAGTGTACGTATTTTGCTTCTGTTTTATTCTTGTCAAACTCTGGATTGCACTGGCTTACGAAAAACGCAAGCTGAGATATTTCCATGCTGAAAATATAAAAACAGCTAATTAATGAATATGGAAACAGTTACAGTGAGGTCACAATTTCCAGCAGACTTTAACATAAAATGTAAATGTGATGGTTGGTGAGTAGAGGACAGGAGAAGAAAGGAGCAAGCCTGTTTCCTCTCCCCAGCCATACAATCTGTCTAAACACTGTTGGCTAAGCACTCTAAATGAATTTCCCCTCATCTCTTTGTTGTTATGCTCTCAACGTCCTTTCCACGTGTCAGTGTGTGTGTGTGTTTGTGTGTGTGTCTGTCTGTGTGTGTTAGTGACGATAACCAAAGCCAATTTGCAACTCTTTCCCAGCAATACTGTAGCTGTCTGTCTGTCTTTTTTTGCGGTGGTGAACTGAAGCAGCAACAAAGGCCCCCGTTCTCATCTGTTTCACCGTTTAACTATTACAACACAAGGATGTTTTCAAAATCAACATGGATGCTCACTTAAAAACACAATACAATGTCAGTAGGTACGGTAGACACCAAGCAAAATAAGGATAGAAAGGGTTCTTTCCATCAACAATGAGCAGCATCGGTTCTTCAGTGGTCAGTGTTTTACAGTTTTTTCCGCTGCTAGACGACAGTGTATGTCAAGATAAGATAATGGAGGTCACGTACACAGTTGTGAAAATGTCAAAAACAATTCCTTTACTATTAGGGGTATCATGATACTAAAACAAAGTAAAATAACACGATTCTCGATGCCGATTTTGATACAGAGATTTTTTTTTTACTAAAGTCTAAGTAAGTCATGAAGTAAAGCCAAATTGGAGTATAACTTTATTGTCTTGTTAGTGGAATCTGGCAAGCCAAAAATAAAAATGGTTTGGAAAATATTTTCCTCTCAGTGTCTTTAAACAGAGCGAATATATGCTCTTGTACTCATTTCACTCATTATGTATGTGGAAGCCCACCATTTTTTTGTGAATACTGAGAAACAGTCTCACAGTCTTACTTTCCCTTCTTACACTTTTCCTATAGTGTGTGTGTGTATGTTATTGTGAGTGTGTGTGTGTGTGTGTGTGTGCGTCTGTTGTGATCCCACTCACCGATATTACAGTGCTCCCCTGTCCATCCTTGGTCACACTCACACTTCCCCTCCTTACACACGCCATTCTTGCTGCACAGTGGATGGCAGGCCTTCTGGTCACACACAGTTCCTGTCCAGCCCTCCTCGCATCGACACACGCCGCCGTAACAGACGCCATGGCTGCCACAGACCACTTCACACACCTCTGTTGGACAATGAAAAAAAAATATAACTACACATGCAAACACAGAAACACAACAGTAG
Organism: Etheostoma cragini; assembly: GCF_013103735.1. Lineage (NCBI taxonomy): Eukaryota > Metazoa > Chordata > Actinopteri > Perciformes > Percidae > Etheostoma > Etheostoma cragini. The sequence continues at coordinate 3,280,661 of NC_048408.1, forward strand.
CTGTGACATCTTCTCTGCATTTATAGGTTTTTGGAACATGAATACTGTACTGAACCATTGTCAACAATACTGTGAAGTTGCATAATGTGAAAGTAGGTTCATGACATTGCCAGGATTGTACCTATGTGTGTGTTGTTGAGTGTGTTTGGATGCAGTTGACAGATCCCAAGAAAAGATCAAGAACCTGTTTATTGCATTTGTGAATCTGTGCGTTTTCCATCCAAAGCGGCGTGACTTAATTGGATGTGTGTTTAATGGTTTTGACAAGACAATACTCACGTAAAACCCAAAGGCAACACAAACAGAACACACACTCACACACACATATTCCTTTCCTCTTCTCTTTGTTTTTATGTCAAGCCATCTGTTACTGATCTGCATTCCTCCTCCAGCTTTTTATATCCCACCTCTTTTGCTGCATCAATACTGTCACTTATTTCTCTCTCCTTCTCTCTCTCTCTCTCCCTCAAAGACAGCAATATATATATATATATATATATATATATATATATATATATATATATATATATATATATGTGTTTTTTGTGCCTAACCTTACCAAACCATGTCCATAGCAGTGGCAGATCAGAAAACAGCTAAATTAATTTTAGAAGGCACTGTCAAATGATGTTGGGCTGTTATGATCATATAGGCTTGTTAATGCATAGCAGATCAGTCATTTGGGAATGAAATGACAAACCTATGTGATCGTTTTGTTTTGAAGCGCTTGAAATGCAACAATTTGGTTTGCCAAATACTTTTTAGGAGTACATTTAACTGCTGCTTTGGTGTGATTTTATGACTGATTCATATGATATGTAGCTCTATATTAGGAGACACAGTGAGAACATTTTACGGTCTTGTGAGACACTCTTTTGATAATAAAGAGAAAGTTCCCTTGTTTGACTCTAAACTCTTTCAGGGAATTTAAAGTCAAAAATCGGGTTGGGTCAGGTTTTCTAGATGCTTACTTACTGATCTACAAAGACTTAAAAAAATGTCTATCTGCTACTTTTTCATATCGTCCAGATTGTAGCTCTCTGACTCCTTCCACTGTCAGAAGAAAGCTCTCCTATTTGCAGCTACTGTAGTAAAAATCACAGCTGCAGGGTGTCTAACACATTGTGTGTCATCTTGAGACCGTACAACGTCTATTTTAGTTGCTCTTCATTGGCTTCCGGTTAGTTTAAGAATTGATTTGGAGATGTTACTGATTTTACTGCTCTGATGTGGTTTAGCCCCAAGCTTTGTCACTGACCTTGTTTCTCTTCACAAGTGTATGTGTGATCTCCTCAAAGTACAAGTCTTATGGCTGTTTCAAAGTCATGGCTAACTTCTAAAGGGGAATTGGCTTTTGCCATGAGGAAAGCCAAGCTGTAGACACTTGGTCAGCGGCTCTCAGCATCAGATACAATGCAAAAAGCACCCTTCTTCTTTTGCCATTTCCAGCCACAGCCGTTTAATAAGTGTGATACTAGCCTGATTCTTTTGATTGTTTCTCCTGTTTGAATGTGCAGCGCCGCCCGTCTGACTCTGTCTGAGAGTTGGCACTATGGTTACGGATTTAAAAAAAACGAAACAGTGCTGGAACCGTTCTGAGAAGGGTTCAAACATGATGTGCAATGCAAAGAATGTTTGCGGTCAAAATTCTTACGTCCAACTTCAGGGAACATCTGCAGGTATTTAAGTTAAGTCAGCTTACAGTTACTGCAAGTACTTCCATTGAATAAAGTAGGAAAGACATGTGTACCTTCTGGGATGTGACATCTGCTATTAGTCAGTGTTGAGTATTGCTGTAAGGTTAACAGGGTTTCTGCAAATTTCAACAAGTCAAATGCAAGACTATAGAAGATCTTTTTAAGACCTTTATGAATGAAATTTAAGACCTATATCACGACATAAAAGTACAACAAAAAGCAAAGTTAATAAACTTATTGAAATGTCCTAACAACGGCACAGAGTACTAATGATCCTTACATACAGCAAATTATGCTTAGACTATCAAAAGAAAGACCTGCCACATCACAGAATCAAAAAAACTACTTTCAGTGAGCATTGGAGGTAGAGTTGCATGGATGTAAGAAGATTAAGATGATTTAAGGCCTAAAAAACAATACCTTTGCAAATTTTGTTTAAATGTTTGAAAATGGTTATCAGTTGAAAATGTTTAGAATTTAGAGTAGAATTTGGAAAAGTAATCAAAAAGTTAGGAAGTTATAAGTTACATTACTTTGATGAAGTAATCATAATGATAATAAAAATAATGTATACTTTATTAATCCCGCAAGGGTAAATTACAATTGAACAATAATTGAAATATTACATTTTAAATAGGGTAACTTGTAATCGATATGCTATTACATTTCCAAAGTCACCTTCCCAACACTGCCTGTGGAACTAAGACAAGCTAAGGCACTCCTACCATCTGAATTATGCTTACAGGTACAGGCTTTGCATAATTGAATGTCTTATTCACCTTATGTATTACAAGCCATGTATCCCATCTTTGATGCCTGTTACTCACGTTCCTAGGGGCTCACTGTTATCTTAATTACGTTCTGCTCTGTAATTGCTTTTGTTGTTTTAATGTTATGCTGATCCTGCTCTTCTTTATTCTCACTTAATGATTCTGTAAAGCACTTTATTTACTGCAACTCTAGGCGCGATGTTTCTTATACGAATGAAAAAAAAATTATGTGGATTCCTTTTTTTAGATTGTGTAAGAAATGATACAAAACCCAAATAGAAAGAAAAAAAACATCCACACACTAATGGTGTGTGTCCATTGTCAGCGTCATTTCCCCGCTTCCCATTCATTTCAATGGGAGCCGCTGTGTAATGCATTCTGGTAGCGCCGCAGGGACTTTGGAGAAGCGGGCATCGAGACGCACGCTCGTTATTTGTATAAATTTGAATCCAGACAACTTTATGCAAATAAGGAGCAGCCGGCTCAGCTAGCCAGCTTAGCTACCCGCTCAAAAGCTGACAAAAATATTTCTAACTGACCGTTGTTGATCTGAAATGAAGACAGCAACTGCATGGCCTATTTCTCGCCTAAAATGTTTTCAGAAAAACGTTTCGGGGAACTATTTTTGTAAAATAAAAGACTGCGTTCCAGACGAGCCGCCATTATGGTCAGTTTTGAAATCCCAGAGCAGACAGTTTCAGGTGGGGCGTTCGTCCAATCAGCTGCAGCATTTGCGGTTGTAGGTTGTAGACGGTTTTCTTTGCTTGTCAGTGGTCAGGGAGGAGAAACTGGTGGTAAGCTCACTAACATGCAAAGCTGGGAAGAAGGGCGATCCCATCTGTGAAAACAACGCGTATATGTACACCCACATTAACACATGTTTACATCAAAGGACTTTAAACGTGACACACACCTGAAGAGCAGTCAGGGCCGGTCCAGCTCTGGTCGCAGGTGCAGGTGCTGGTCTCTGCGTTGTAGGTGCCATGTCCTGAACACTGGTCCGGACACATGGCCTTGGTAATCTCACAACTGGCTCCGCCCCAGCCTGGCTGACAGTGGCACTCGCCATGAATACACACTCCATGGGCCGAACAACTGGGGTCTATGCAGTCCACTGAAACAGAGGAAGAGTAGTTAACAAAAGCCAAACTGTACATATTGTACATCTTGTGTGTACACACACAAATGTTTTCAAGACAAAACCGTGATTTGAAAGAATGTGATTAGCTAGTCGTAAAGGCCGATTAATAAAATGTTAATTATTTAGTTATTTGTATATATAAATATATACATATACATATATAATCAACTTAATAATAATGTTTTAATAAATGACTAATTTAATTTGTTACAGACATATTTCCAAATAACTAGATTCTTTCCTCGTCTGCACGCAGGTTGACTCTTTCATTGACGTTCTTGACAACAATTCACCTGTAATATTTTTCAGAAATCCTACATGGCATCTTTGACATTATTTGCTGATTCAGCAACTGTGTGAAATGTGTGTGTGTGTGGGATTGAAACACACACACACACACGCTCTGTGGTTCAGGGAAAATTCTCTCTCTCTCTCTCTCTCCTTCTGTATACTCACTCATAGAGGATTAGTGTTATTGCAGATTGAACTAATCTGAAAGTAATCTTGTTACTGTCCTCTGTGATATGTATCTGCATATATGTGTGTGTGTACTTGAATGACAAGAATGTGTGTACCCGTATAGAGTGTTAATCTGTCTATGTTGTCTGTGTAGGTGTGTGTGTGTGTGTGTCTGTGTGTGTGTGTGTGTGTGTGTGTGTCCAAACAGCGGATAGCAGATTAGTATTGATCAATTCAGACTAAATTAGTGTAGTGTACAGGTTTTAGCCAACTACCTGTCAGCAATCCGTAGTACTCTGACCATGCGTGTGTGTGTGTGGGTGTGTGTGTGACAGAGAGATTACAGTAAATTAACTTACTTTGTAGCAGTAACCCTGTTTTAACAATCTACCTTTCAACGTCTGCACTTTAGTGGTGATATTTAAAAAAAGGAATAATCCAGCCCAAGCCAATGATGTAACATCTTCTAAAATACTCAATTAACAACTTAAACAGTTTAATTATCCATTTAATACTACATGACATCCACTAAGTGTCCTGTAAGGTCCACATTTGCAATGATGTGGATTAAAAAGACAAATGATTTGCAAGTAAAAGAATTATGAATTAGTATCCAATCATATGAAACTGCATGAATGTTTCTGTTTCACAAGCAAATGTAAATGTGTGCCTAATCAATTATTTATGTTGACATTTTTAATATAGGAAAATCCACCATGTCAATGATGGAAAATGATGCAGAGCAGTGTCAAGGAACTGTGTAACTTTTTGTGTCTGTTCTTGCAGGAAATGAGTCTTACCTTCCTCACAATTATCACCCTTATAACCAGTATTGCAGATGCAGGCACCCACAATGCAGATGCCGTGTCCTCCACAGTGGATGTCGATGCACTGGTTGGCTGGTACGTCACACTCAGTGCCTTTCCAGCCGCTGTAGCACTGGCAGCGGCCACGGGAGTACTGGCCATTACCACTGCACAGCACTGGGCAGGCAGCTGGACAAACACGCAGCAAAATGGATCAGTTAGACACACTGGACTGGCTTTACAGGCTCATTAGGTCAGACACTCCCAAACTTTCAATTAATCAATGTCTTACAAACTACCAAATGACTATGTTCATGTTTATGAATGATAAATTACTCTCTTCCAACAATGACAAGAATATGTGTGTGTGTGTGTGTGTGTGTGTGTGTGTGTGTGAGTGTGTGTGTGTGTGTGTGTGTGTGTGTGTGT
>NC_048408.1:3286062-3294131 GCF_013103735.1 Etheostoma cragini
AGAGAGAGAGAGAGAGAGAAACAGAGAAACAGAGAGAGAGAGCCAGAGAGAGAGAGAGAGAGAGAGAGAGAGAGAGAGTGACAGAGAGAGAGCAGTGGTTTAAGTGTGCAATCTAGGTATATCATAAGAAATACACAGAAATACATGTACACAACTCCGGCCCTCTGTGGTTGCCGTAGTTACAGCCAGTCAGTCCAATTAACACATTCTAACATCCAATTTCCGTGCTGCCTCCCTTTTACCCTCTCTCTCTCTCCTTCTATCACCATTGCTGGCTCTCTGTTATACCTACCTTGTAATTTCCTACACACAAGCGCGCAAACACACACGTGTTTGTAATTATTTAGATCCCTAAAAGCTACAAGCTAAAGGATTCTCCCAAAAATGGGAGAATTCACCTGTTACCTGTAAAGAACGTTCAACTGATTATAAAAAACAAAAGTGTCTGTCCAGCCATTTGGTGCTACGTTTTCGTTGAAAGAAATAGTATAGCCTCGGCAATTTTGATAATTACAGAATCCCATACCCACAATGCTTTGCACGGTTTGGTATTAAAAAAAAGATGTAGTTTTTATTTTAATTCCTGTAATGACAACCTGGTATCATGCAGGTTTAACCATAATGAAGTAATGCTATATGGAGTGTGTCTACTGTAGAAGTGCACTTTTACACACACACACACACACACACACACACACACACACACATAGCGTTTCACACCAATCAACAAGAGGTCCAGCATTGGCTCTGTCACAGTCATGGGGCTTTGCCTCACCGATGACAATGGTGTTGTAAATAACTTGCTCTGTGTTGCGTCCGTCGTTGTAAAATGCCATATGCCAGATTCCTGTGTCCAGGTACTGGATGAAGCCAGCCTCGTGCAGGTTCACCGAGCGCGCGTGTCGAGCTCGTGCTGCAGACTCCTCTTCCTGTGCACCAGCTGGACGTACATGTCCTGCATCCGTGTCACTGAGCGCTCGTTTGTCTTTGGAAATGAGACGACTTCCGTCCAATAGCTCCACAAAGTCGTACTGCAAGACAAAAATACACAAGTACAAGACTGTTTAGCATAACTGTAACAAACTATAACTCACCTGAAGGTTTAGAGTTGAGAATCATATGTTACAGTTTTGTTCCCTAGCCATTGGCAAGGCCTAAGGATAGCAACAGTTTGTCAAGCCTAACAACTAGCCAGGTTTCATTAAGTTTGTTGTGATTATTTATGGCCTGCAGAGGAAAGGGGATTGGAACCCTCTAACTTCAGGAGGCTTGATATTTATGGTATTTACAGTTTAATTCTTGATGATGTAGATTGAACCTTATAGTTATTATATGTAATTATTTTCTTAAAAATTGAAAATAAATGAATACAAAAGTAATCCCTGTTTATCATCCCTTATAACCCACCAGCAGTCATTTAAAACCAGCGTCTCATTTCCACACAGACCTTGTACTGACACATCTCCTTTAGAACATACAGAGAAAAGAGCGTTCAACTTCTCTGACTACTGCTTTGTTCAGCGCTACCTCTCTTAAATCCCTCTCCAGTTCCTATCCTCCCAACATATTCTAGCTTGAAAGGGTCTGTGCTCAAAATACTGAAAAACATCCAGCTGGGGTTGCCTCCACACGGCTCTCACAGACTTTTTACTTTTTTTTTTACTTTTCCGACGTTTCATCAAAGCATCATGCACTCACACGCACTAGCATGCAGGCGGCTATCCAAACAAAGAGCAGAGAAGCTGCGATCCCGGCACACGCGGACAGAGTGGAGGACGCCACATTGTGTCTTCACAGAGCAAATATCCGTATGCTGGTACATTAATGTTCAGAATGTTGAAACCTTGAAGTTAGCTAATTAATTTTCAATTGTTAATTGAGTCCATTTACTTGTTGACAGTTTATTTCTGTTTAAATAACAGTTGAATCTTCGAATCACAAACACAGATGGACACAGATACATTTACAGTAGCATTGCATGTGGTTACAAGCTCATTAACATATTCATATAAGCTCCTATGCCCAGGAAACGCTTTACTTTTTCTCAACAAAAACTGATGTTACAAAAGGGTGACGAGACTAAAAGAACCCACTACTAAAGAAAAAATAATAACCTATGAATAATGGTTATGACAAGGACACACATGCAGGCACACATCCCATTGTCTATTATCTAAAGTGCTAACATTGAGCTGTGATAGGGATGGCATTGTATGAAGCTGTCTTTTACAGATAAGTGGATTAGTCTTTAGAGAGGAGACATGATTCATTACACAGAGATGTGAGTGTAGTCAAAGGGTAGTTTAGATTTTTAAGAAGCTTATCTGCGTCAGTATTAACCAAGAATCCATAGAGCACTTGACCTAGACACATTTGCAAAGTTGCTAAAGGGATTTGGGTTAAGACATTTTGTGAGGCAAAATGTCTTTCTGGTATTTGTAAAAGTTGAAAGGCCAGAAGGTTTACACTCAAACACTTTGCCAGACATCTCAAACAGTGTTGGCCACTGATCTGATTCCCCCAGAAGATTTCCTTCTGGGCACACAGACAAAAGCCCCGCTCTAGCTTCTGCTGAGGTGTGTGTTGGTTAAATCACGTTTTCAACACAGGCTTTTCATTGAGAACTCAGGTGCTACCCGAGCTCCTGTCAACCACTGTGCACAATTATTTTGCCATATCATATTGTTATTTACCACACATCTTATCTTCATGTGATGACTAGGGTTGGGTATTGTTTGGATTTTTACAATTCATATGGCAAACTGGTACTTTTAAAATTATCCATATTCCTGAACCCATTCTTGAAAAACTTTGCAGAAAGAAAGGCTCTTTTATAGAGTTTTTTTAAATTGAAAATTATTTAAATTTAACAATATATTAATGTTTTAAAGTACTTAGATATAAAGTATAACAGATAAACCTAAGCCACCTAAAACACAACTACAATAATTTAACAATGAAAGTTACACAACTAAAAAGTAACAACACAATAATTGTTGAGCTGATATGGGAGTTTTTCCTCGAATGCTCACATGGTTGGTGGGGCTTAGTGATAAGCCCCTTTGATATGGAATACATAACATTGCTGGCTTCATCTGTCTGTTAAAGGTATGCTATTTTGTTACTGGTTAATACAATAGGGCAGCAGACGTTTTTTTTGCCATGTAAGTCTATTATAGAAAAAGTCTTTTTAGGACAGAGTGCATTACGTGACGGGCCGGAAGTTTCAATTACACAGTTTGGTCACTATGTTCAATTTGCTCCAAAGCCCAGAGCACTTCCTGGGAGCCTGGTTGGGACTCATGTTTAAATATAATTTGCTCCCATGTAAAGCATTTTGCTGCATATTAATTTATTCATCTGTGGAAATTCAGAGTAAAAGTATGCTGGTCAGAATATTACTATGGCAGTACAAGTTTTTTTAGGCTCTCCTTAACAACTCAGAAATTCAATGTTCCAAGGATTATTCAACTGTTTTTTTGTTTTGTTTTGCATTTAAGTTAACTGAGATGTTTAACACATAGAGAACTAAAGAAATTGACTATGTGACGCCGTTGCTTTCTCCAGAGACCAGTGAAGGATATAAGAAGCACATTTCCAGTGATGCAGAGTGTTACTGTGCAGCCTCCAACTGACCTCGAAGACGTATAAATAGAGTCTTTAAACGCTTCAGATATAAAAGTTATTTGCAAAGTGGCACCAAAATTAATGGCGGTCAATGGGATGCTAACGGCGGGTGATGGCTTGTTAGCATCAAAATGGCTCCATAGGAGGTATGCTTTGTAGACGCTCGCTTACCCCCTTGGTTTAACCAGGTGGTGCTGCCATTCAAATAAGACGCTACCGCTTAAAGAGTGTTACTGGGTCTTACCTGGTAAAATGCTTGTGGCAAAATTAACCCAGCGCTTATTCTGACATGAGACCAACATGTTTGATAAAAATCAAAGATGTAGTAAAGTAAAAGGGTGAGTGTCTGAAAGGGTCTTTATGCCTGATAAAAGTTTAGTCTCTATTCATTCCCATGTCATTGTATTGTGCGTGTGTGTGTGTGTATATGTGTGTGTGTGTGTGTGTGTGGGTGCAACCAACCTGTGTGTGTGAGGGCGGTAGGCCTTTGCGTCCATAAACCCCAACAAGAGCATCTTTCTGGACGGAGATGTTGAATTTTAAAAACTGTGGTTGGTCAATATATAGCTGGGATCTCCAAAACACACCTTGGATAAAAAACGTGAAAAAATAAATGTTTTTACCATCCAAATCAACATGTTCACACAACAACACACAATACAAACGAGGAATCCAACAGCTAAGAACTAAAAGACAAAAAAAGCACTGGTCATTGCTGTTGTCTGGACAGAAAATAGACGGGACAAAATGTTGCATTTACTGGTTAACTGGTAAACCTAGTGGTGAATCCAAAGTCTGTTTTTTTTTCAGCAAGCTACTGGTGAAAGAAGTAATTATTGTTAAAAGTTATTGTTATAACAATTTTTATAATGTTAAATGTAAAATCCCCCCTTTTTTGTGCTGATCAAGAAATGTATCCAAGTTTAAAATCCCAGTTTAAAACATGGCAACCGTATTTTCAATTTCATCAATGACAAGCTAATGCCTTTAAAAAGTTAGCATTGAGCCCTGAGTTTCAACAAAAACTGAAAATTGTTATTAATATTGTGTGTGTGTGTGTGTTTGTGTTTACTCACCTGGTGGGACATCTTGTATGGCTCGTCTCCCCACATCCACCTCTCCTGTGTCTATGGTGTTGTTCTCTAAAAGAAACATTTTACCTGCAGAGAGAGAAAAAAACAGATCAAACAGAATTCCGGAAAATGTAAATACTTCTGTATTCTTTTCATCCATATACTAGTATTTATGCAATGGTCGGAGTATAACTTAAACCAAATGATGTATTGACAGTAGTAATCGTTTTAGCTCTGCACGGTTCTGGAATCTGCAGATTAAATATTGATCTTGAATGCAGACAGATTTTTCTTCTCTTCAATATTCAATTTATTAAAATCTTGAAAACATTAATTATATACTGTATATATTACTAGAACACAGGACCTGATCACCCAGTTTTAACATAGGGTAATTTCAGTTTTTAAATGTAATAACGAAACAATTCTAAATAAGTTGAACTTAAATCTGGGCCTAACGTTAAAACAAATGTTTTTGAGTTATTCCCAATGAAACAACTAAAGTGATGCAACAAGATTGATGAAATTCACAAATGGGCACCTGCTTTCATTTATAACATTGTTTTACCTGTTAGGTTATAAGTCAGAAATGGGTCAGTTTATATGTAATACCCTGGGAATTGTGTGGACACACTGCCTTGAAACGATTGAAATCATGCGGGTGTGTAATCCTTGGGAAGGCTTGCTTCGGCCCAGTCACCCATGGGTTTGTATGGGTTTCAATTTCAAGTTAGGGTAAAGTTCTGGTCAAGGTAAAGTAGAACAATCACTCAGAGTGATCTCAGTTTGTTTGTTGGTTTGTTTGCGGCATTCGTCTATTGGAATAATCAGAGAAATGATTTCCGGACTGGAAACACATTAACATTGAGAGGTAGTATAAGCCCTGGCTGAGGACTGCACTCTCGGAGTGCCCTTCTGTTTCTTTAGTTTCTATCCAGTGTGTGTACTAGGGAACTGGAATGGTTCCACCCCTGTTCAAAGTTTGTTATTCATAGGTCATTCCTGATCATAACATTACACTTAAACAGCTTAACTTATGACATCTGGGCAGTAAACCAACACTGACTCAGACGCGTGTGTGTGTGTTTGTGACAGTCTAGACATTAAGCGCATTTGTTACACTAATATGAGCTGCAACATATGACACAAATCTTCAAGCCGAGCTCGAAGGCGCCCACATCCATCTTTATTTCTAGCACAACACACTCTGGTCTCTCGCTCTTCTCGCTTAAGTCCACTGCAATGAATGGGCTTGTAATAGAACTCCTGATATACTGATCTTCGATCTTTCTCTCTCATGCACACACACACACACACACACACAGACACACACACACACACACACACACACACACACACACACACACACACACACACACACACACACACACACACCCAAGCATAGTAGTTCATATGACACATGGGAAGTTTTTAATGAACAAAAACTAAAGTTGATAGGTCTGTTAGGCTTGGATATTTAACTGGAAAGAAAAGCATAATTAAAATAAACAGAATACACTGTTAAATAATATCTAGTGTACCACATCACTGTTACAACACAACAAACACAGCACTCAAAGTTTTGTCCTGGACCTCACTTGTGACAGTTGGGTGTCCTGAGTGATGTCAATGAAGCTGGCTTAGTCTGAGGTGTGTGTGTGTGTGTGTGTGTGTGTGTGTGTGTGTGTGTGTGTGTGTCTGTATGTGTGTGTGTGTGCATGCATGCACGTTTTATTTATGATTCTGTGTCTCCACGCCATGCTTTTGTCGTAGACTACGTAAGTGGCCTGAAGTTTATAATGTACGTATGTGTTGGCGTGTACATTGATAACAGTGTCTGTGTATACGTGTGTTTGTGTGTGTGTGTGTGTGTGTGTGTGTAGGGGGGGGTGTTTATAGTTCATATCCAGTTTATTTCTATGTAGTTAGATAGTTACCTATATGGTCATAACTAGTACAGTGCTCAATTATCTGAAAAAAAATGATACCAATAAAACATTATCTGAGAGAAAAAAAATATTTCAATAAAAAGTTTTCATACCAATGGAAAAAAATAATAGTGTTTGAGACTAAAAAAAGTTTAAATATGAATTTGAAATTTGAAATTATTTGTAAGAAAAAAAAGTATTTTTCAAAATACAATATTTCAAATATATATATTTTGCTATAACTGTGAAAAATAATTCTGTAAAAAAAATGTGTTTCTCTCACAACGTTTTTCTTCTCACTCTCACAAGTCTTACTCTCGTCTCAGGATTTTTCCTCTCGCTGTGAAAATTATGTCGGTGGGGCCAAGTTCCTATTGGCCAGTCGGTTGAGCGCCGTCTTGTCTTGGGAGTCCGTCTGAATCATTACACCATTGTCACAGGCATGGACTCGCTGCCTTAGCTAAGCTAACTAGCAGCCAGCCTGTTTCTAAATAAATACCTTATAACTATCTAAACACCTTTTTAACAGTCAAACTGAAAACCTGGCACTGAGCTCCAGGTCCTGCAGCCGCAGACGGACCAACATCAGTTGGGGTCGGCCAGCATATAAACATTGCTAGAAAGTTTCGCTGCCTACCCCAACCTGATCTGATTGGAGCTCCATCAGGACACAAAGTGCCCCACTGCTGGTAGCAGTGGGGCAGCTGGTAGCTGTCTAGCAATGCTAGGGGTGCTAATTTACAAAAACGCTCCTGTGTAGGACTCTATGGAACTATGTGGTCGTATGGTTTGGAGGACTTGTTGGCAACACTGGTTGATTTTACAGAACCCCAACAAAGTTGTCACTCATCTCATTAGGTGGTGGATCTGCTACATGCCTTTGGTAGGGAAGATCTGGATATGAGTCCCATGCGATACATCAAGCAAAGTGTCTCAAGACACAAGCAAGACACTTAACCCCTAGTTGCTCCAGAGGTGTGTGACCTCTGACATATATAGCAATTGCAAGTTGCTTTGGATAAAAGCGTCAGCCAAATGACATGTAATGTAATGTAATCTGGCAATAGCAAAGTGCCTTCTTGCCATGTGACAAGAGTGTGTGAATGAAACATTAAGGTGCTACAGTTAACTAATTTAGTGGCGGGATGCTTCCGCATTGAAAAGCTACGTATAAATGAAAATCCACTTATCTACCAACGTAGATACAATTCGTGGTTACCGATACCTGTGTTGTAGCCATAGCAACTCATGCAGAAAGTTTGATGATGTCTGGACACACACATCCAATCTGATTACTTTCAAATAACAGTGACAGTCGGTGTCTGTGTAAAAGGCATTATTTCAGAAACCAATCCAAAGGCACAACTTACAGTTTTTTTCAGTCGCTAACAAGCGTTTGTCGAACCAGTTGTCACATTTTCAAAACTCTAAACACAATTAG
>NC_048408.1:3294231-3310135 GCF_013103735.1 Etheostoma cragini
AGTCTGTGTTAAGAGTTTAGAAAAAGTATCTGAAGTATGGGTGAGCGCTTGTTAGCGATTGAAAAAAACTGTAATATGTTGGCACTTTATTAATCCTGATAGGGAAATTCATCTGTGTTTGTTTGTTTGTTAATAATTTAAATTGTTAAAAACAAAACTGAATTAATTACTTTGTCTTATGTAAAAAAAAAGTTTGAAAAAGAAATAAATTAAATTGTAAATTTAGTATTGTATAAACAAATCAGAGATTACATTTTTAACTTTAAGCATTGGCAGTGAACATAAATCCCTAATGCATATTAGTTGCTTATGAATATAATTATCAGAAGAGAGGGGGTTGTCCGCAGTGCTGTAGAGGATGTGTAGAATTCAGGCGAGGTTTCCCTCAGGCACCTAGTGGGATTTCTTGTTGAAGCTAAATGGCTTTCTCCTTTCTGCGTCACAAACATTTCTGGGCTAAGTGGAGAAACTTGCCACATTTGATCATATTCTTTGTTCCTTTTCCTGTCAGAAGAAAGGATAAACATCTTCAAGTAGGAACTCACCATTGTCTGTAGACACCATAAAGGTGTTGGGAGTTGTATCTCTTCCCCCTCCTCCGTTTTCAAATGCTCCATATCCCTCACTCTCCTGAAGCTGCCAGTTTAGTCCAAACAGGTGCATAGCTAGAGATGAGGAGGGAAAAGTGGAGAGAAAGAGAGAAGAACACGTAGGTTAATACAATGTGCAAAATAAAAAGAGGATAGAAAGGAAGAGGGAGGAAAGTGAAACAAAAGACAAGGGGAAGATTGGGTGATAAGAGGAAAACAAAAAATGATAAAAATGTGTCTGTCACTACAGATGTGGACATGTGTGTTTGTTTGTGTGTGTGTGTAAGTGTGTGTGTGTGTGTGTGGGAGTGAGTGAGTGAGTGAGTGAGTGAGTGAGTGAGTGGTTAAATATACACTTGGGGCTGTGGCATGATAGCTTGTTTTTGAAAACATGACTAACATCTATAATGCTCTAAGACTAGACATGCAAATTAACTGGGCAACTGCAAATACAAACGCGCACGCATGCATGCACGCACGCACGCACGCACACACACACACACAAACACACACACACACACACACACACACACACACACAAACACACACACACACACATAAGCCAATAAGGAAACACATACAGTATGCACAAATATAGAGCCATACACAGCCAATAAAACCAGTTTCCCATCTTTCTCTCACTCACATATACCACTACCCAGGGAAAGATACTGAGGAGTGTGTTAGCATCAAAGAAAGCCTCCAGCAGCTAATCTGACATAACACTCACCTCTACCACCTACACTTTGACTCTTGTTCTCTATCTGTGTGTATGTCTTAGTGTGTGGATATGTGTGTGTATGTTTATGTTTATGTGTGTGTGTGTGTGTGTGTGTGTGTGTTTGTGTGTGTGTGTGTGTGTGTGTGTGTGAGTGTGTGTGTGTGTATGCCTGCCCTAGGGGTTGTAAATCATCTGCTCACTTGCTATCGTTCTCCTCCTCGCATCTCAATTGAGATGTAACAAGATTTTTTTGATGACAAAAAAAACTCCTGAATTGGTGTGAACCGAACAGAATCATCGTCCACACCCAATGAAGCCCATTTCTATTCACCATCACACTTCCTCCTCCTCCTCACACTTGCATTCACTCCTATATTCTGCATGTTGTCTGCTGTATTATGCTGACTGTCTGAGGAAGAACTGCAGAGCTGATGTGGCGTTTTACAAAATGATGCAGCAAAGGGGGAAATTGGTTTTCTTCTTTGCCTTGTCAGTCCAACAAAGTTACACACTGCAATTTAATAATGTAGGCTGTTGTCATGGTTTACTGTGATGTATCACAGAGCACATCCCGTGTTTCCAGTCTCATTCTGCAGGATTCAGGGAGAAATTAAAAAATGATCTTCAGTACAGAGAACAGTGTAGCCAACACTTTTCCAAAGAAAGTAGCGAGCACTAGCTCCAAAACTTGCTAAATATCAGCAGATGACGTCATACGCTCATTTGCATATTTTTGGTGCCTTGATCCTGCATTGTTTGCACAAGCCTAACGGTTGTGTTGGGGGAAAAATCCCTCCTGTGCTGTTGGCAGAAGAGCTGTGGACTGTGATTACTCTGGGCAGCATGCATGGGAATGAAGATAATATATGAGTATGATAATTTTTAGAAAGTTGCCAAGTTTGCAACTCCTACAAAGAAGAATACTTTTTTTTTTACAAAAACTCTGTTAACTTATTGTCTACAGATTACCATTAGACAGAAGAGTATATATAGTATTTAAATGTAGAGTCTAATATGCAGTATTATCCTAAAAACAATGATTAGCACAAAAGCAATCCCTCTCAATCATCACCCACCAGCAGTCTATCTCTGCCTAGACATTCTCTTTTCTTCTCATTTGTCTATGTGCAGGACGTTAATTGGCATCAGGAAAGAGACTAGGGCCCCACATGGATGTGTAACCCCCCGCCAATAGCAGGGTTACTGGCTGCAGGATATTGCCTCCCCCATCTGATACCGACACAGAGGTTTAACTGACACATGCAGGGTCAGGATGAAGCTCTGCATTACACAGAACCTGGCAATGAGTCTCCTTCCTGCCGATGTGTGTGTGTGTGTTTATTTATAATAATAATAAAAAAAAGTAATAATAATAATAATAATACCTTTATGTGATATACACCTTATACAGACAAAGTCACAAAGTGCTTCACAAGATAAGCATTTGTAAAAATACAGTACAATCCAACAGATAATAAACCAGGGAAAGGAGAAAATAATCGTTGAATGACCAATGAAAATGTGTCTTCAGCTGCTTTTTAAAAGCTTTAACAGAGACCGCTGACCTTAAGACAGCAGGAAGGGTGTTCCACAGGTTTGGAGCCACTGCTTTAAATTAATGGTCACCTTTAGTAATGAAACGAGTGTGTGGGAACACCAGTAGTCCCTGGTTAGAAGACCCGAGGGACCTGTTAGTAGTGTACGGATGAACCAGGTCAGAGAAAGGCAGGAGCCAGAACATGCAAAGCTTTATAGGCCAGAATGAGATTTTTGTTTTAGAATGTAATCGCCACCAAAAAATCAGAAAATAACATTTTATTTTTATGATTAACTGTTTGTTTGGCACTCCCTCTCTCTTATTCATTCACTATCTTTCTTATACATCTCCTTTGCTTCTTCAGAAAAAAAAGGCTTTTAGGTAACAAAATAACGGGAGACTTTTACTATGAAGAATTTAAAAGGAAATGAAAAGGATGCTGAAAACAGTGATACGCTCTGTCAATGCAAGACGTCAAATGTTTTTATGAGATGTTTTATGATATTAAAAAATAAGGTTATTATATATCGGCGGCTGTGAAAATTAAGAACAGAGACACACAGGCAGTATGTGACTCCATTATATCTTTACACAGCAAATATTTGTTTACTGATATAGACCCTTTGCAAACACATGACCACGATCATGAGACGATGCCATGATGGACAGCTGGATCACAGGAAGCTAAACAGTGTAGACAAGAGGAAAGTGTCATTAGTTTCAATCAGTTTAAAATAAATAACACAAAATAAACCATAAAAATAATAATATCTTCTCCTTTATGTTTTCTTCTATTGAACAACAAGTTGTTATGCAGTTATTGGTCGAGTTAGGGCATGTGGTAGGTGCTCACAAAGAGCGGTATTTGGAGAAGTTGGAGATATCAGGATTGGATACCGACCCTAACTTCCATCCTCCGTCTGTTTTCACGGATCTCGTTAAATCACAGAGTGTGCCCGACTTTTGTCCACATGATCCGTAACACTATGTGGTAAAAGAGGTATCCCCGTAAACTAGTGCTGATCTCAAAGCTTTTAAAAGTCTGGATGGTGACCAGTTCTTTGTAACTGGCTGAGTTACAGGTACGCGATGCTACACATCATTCTAAGACATCAATCTAGGGTTTATTTTGTTTTAACATCTATTCTTTACTTAAGAAAAGAGTTAAATAACACACAGCCTATGTTTTTAGAGGACATGGTCAGTCGTGGCTACCCACATACCGTTGTTCACTGGGTGTGCCAATAGAACTTTCTAATGGATGCCTGGACGCATCCAGGCTCTGGGAAGTGCAGTCATTAATCATCAGTTACTACTATCACCAGTAGTAACCACACGTAATAGTAACATCTACCCATCTTCTTATCTGTGATTATATTCACTGTGAAGCCTATGTTAACATTTGACCGGTGAACATTACAACGTGATGGCAGCAGCTAGCTAACAGTCCAAAGCTATTTGCTACTAGCTGGTCGGCTAGCCATGGTGGGAACTCCGCCGACCCGCATTTAACTCATTTTTTGGGGCCTTTTGGAAGCTAGTTTTCGTGCCATGTCAAATATAATTTAACCTATATTTTTGTATGTGTTAAATGATCAAGGGAACGGCTTTCTTTTTGGGATTGAAAGGTCAGTGAATAACCGATGATAGTTGTGTGGGTCATCATCGGGTTGACATGTTAGCTGGAGCAGCTGGTTAGCACGGCAACTAGCTGGTGAGAATATTTTTTATTATTATTTATCAGTATTTTAAAACAGAAAGGCAATACATAAACCTGCTTGTGTTGGTGAGGATTACTCTGCAGATTGTGTTTGGGATAACACAAACGTGAACAAACACGTACGCATTTACCGCATAGCTCTTACGCCGTCCGTCATGGCGTTCATAATTCGCACGAGTAGAGCGTGACATGAAGTTCAAAGGATCTATAATAACGTTCTGAACATTCAGTATGGCCCCTTTCATGTGGCCCAGGACACTAGGGCTGCGTTGAGACCAACTCTACTTTTGGAGAACGCAACAACACATCACGCTGCGGTGGCCAGTCATGTCACTGGAGATCAGACTTGTCGGTGTGTTTTGAGCTGTGGTTTGAGATGGTGTGAGAGTCCTGGACAGGAAACAGGAAAACATCACTGCCTCTATCGCTGCCACCAGCACTAATTACCTGGGAGTTTGTGTAATGTGTCCTGCAACAACAAAGCATTCGCGTTGTCTCTTTTCTTTCTCTCTCTCTCCTGTTAAAAGAAGCTGCTTTCAAGTGAGGTCGGAATCATTGAACTCTCCAAACAATCTTACAGAAAAAAGTAAATGTGAAATATAAAGTCTCCTTTATAAAGCGTTTAAAATTGCCGGATTGCTTTTCTTGGCTTCAATGCCCACATATGGATACAAACAGCTATAAGAACGTGGACACCTGTGGCCCAAATCAGGTCTGAATGATCACATCTCAATGTGCCCTCAATGCATCCTGGGTGCATTCTGAACCCCCAGATTGGACTTTAATACCAGGTGTAAAAGGGGCTATTTTCACCAGCCAATGGCCAAAATACACAAACAAAACAGAGGATTGCTGTGGTAATCTAATGATTTTGGGAGCATCTAAAAAAGCACAAAGACTATCATGGGTCACACAAATAAAACCAACAAATCATCTAAGAGAAGTTAGATGTTAAATATCTGTCTCCTGACAAAACACCAACCTGTTTTTGATGGTAAAAAAAAAAAATCGAGGAACACATGAGGACTGCATTCCTTGCACAACACATATGAAAGACAGTCGTGTCAAGGACCAATTACTGGTTTTAACTTGGGAACATTTAGAGAGAGAACACCGCCCAGCACACACACTGATTCCGCCTCATTAAATTAGAGCCGTGCTGTGCTAGCAACCCCTCCTGGTGAGGACAGGAGCAAAGGGTCATGGGAGAGTGCTGGCTAATCATCAGGAGCCTGTGTATGTGTGTGTGTGTGTGTGTGTGTGTGTGTGTGTGTGTGTGTGTGTGTGTGTGTGTGTGAAGATTAATGGCCAACAGTCATTCAAGACTTGCTCTCTCTAACAACCTAGAGTTTGGCTGAAAACTCTAAAAAACATTGTTGCATAGAAATATGGCATCATCTATGCATCCTTCCATCCTAGAGCTTTAGTGTAAATTGATTTCCTATTCTTTTTAGGTATGAATTGCTTTGTGAATTTAAAGCTGTTATGAGATGTCAGCGCTGGAAATCATCTGGGAAGCTTATGGGGAAAACAAATGTGCAGCAGGAGAACTACTTGGATCAATATTAGCAGCAGGACTGCACACACAGTCAGTCTTTACTGCATCCGTTCAGAAGGGCAAACTGATCCCAGTTCAGCCCTGATAATCTGACGCACACTGGGAGGGACTGCATCGGCAGCTTCACCACTTTAATGTAAGGAGAAGTGTGAAAGACTATAACAGAGGACACTGGTCAACTTCATTTAATAATAATTGATACTGTTTATGTTTTAGTAATAGTGCTGTAGTCACAGGTGTGGCTGTGATGACTCACGATGAGAATGTGTAACAGACATGTTGACTAGACCTAGGAAGACAAGTACAGGTGTAACTTTTAGCTTTAATGATGACTCCATCCCGTTTAAGTGTCAAAGTCCAATGAGGAAGCGTACCTCATAGCAAGGATTGCAGCCATTAGTTACGCCAGTACTTTTCCCACTATGCCTGCTCCTGTGCATTGTGTTCCAACAAATGAGGTGCCTTCCACCTTTATCATTGTGATTTGTTACATAGAAAGTGAAAAGTTTTTCCCGTCTAGTATCCGGAGGAATTGCATCCACATTGGATGATTCTGCACCTCACGATTTATGTCCACTGCCACGCTTAATGCCAGTGCAGGACGTATTGTGCCCTTTATGTAATGAAGCTGAGACTAAGGTGGTGGATCGCTATGGGGCATGTCTGACTTCCAGGCAGAATAATAAAGTTTGCATCCAGTCACAGATCTGTAATTAATGTCTCCCTTTTAAAACAAAAAATGTATCATTGATCTTTTCCCTGAACTTGACCAAGTGATTTAGGTGCAGCAACTACACCCAAAGTGTTTTAGTTGCTTAACGCAAAGGGCTGAATGATTAATCAAATTCAAACTGAATTTGTGATTTAACTGGACACAATTTTCAAATTGCAAAAAACTACAATTCAGAGTACTTCTGTGTAAAAATGGAATGGCCAAGGCAAGTGCCTTGGACAGGTTTTAGATAACATTGTTTTTAAAGGAAGGTGTGTAGTTAGTGTGGTTGAGCAAGAGAGAGAGAGGAAGAGAGAGAGAGAGCAATGGTGGATTTGCTTGGAGCAGACAGCATAGCAGGTTTCAAAGTTTACATGAATAAATGCTTCAGCTGCTCAAGACCAAAAGTCCCTGTGTCTTTGTTAACTTCTGGGTACAGTGAAAGGAGTTAAGGATGATTAATGCCTCTGTGTTAAATCTACGACCTGACTATGTCTGAAGCTCCGTGGAGGCACAGACCTTACTCATAGCCTGTTGTGCACCTCTACCCCCCCCCCTCCAAACTTGAAACAACATGAGATTAGGTGAGGCACTTAACACTAATCACCGTCACTCATTTATGTTTCCCTGATTATGATGCTTTTTTGTGTGCATGCACAGGTGAGATGATGTGATGGCAGGCACAGCCATACAGTAAAGAATGTCTTTTGCATCTTTCAGTACTATAAAACAGCAAAAGCTGCGCTTTACAGTTATACTAAGTTTGATCAGTTAGTTCAGTTAGTTATCAGTTAGAAATCAAGAACAACTTCCCTAAAGGCCGTATTTAAATTAATTGATATATGAACATTCATCTGAGTCAATCAAATATTCAACACATATCTCGGCCATTGAGTTATGTTATGGACATAAATGCTTAACAGCAGGAGTAGTATGTGACAGTGGTGCTTTGCCTTTCTGACATTGTGTCCTTGTTATTTTACAAACTACTTCATGAGAAATAAAAATCTGCCTAATTATTACATATCATTATGCTGTAGCTCCCAAAATGATGCTAAACCCTGCATGCAAATGTTGCAAATGCAGGAGTTCAAGCTAATTCATGGAATTATTGAAATGAAGTAGTGTATCCTCACTCTTCAACTTATTTTTAACTCAGTGATGGAAACAATCAGATGAACTGCTTTTAGAGAAGTGTGGGTAAAGAGAAATGTGCTTTTTGTAAAATAAAAAAATAAGTGGATCAAAAGAGACTCGAATGAATGGATTCTGAATCATTAAAAATTACAACACCCCAGTGGGAGTCACAAAGAGACATTCATCGTAATGGGCTTTCAGAGTCGGAGTGTAACAGGTCCCGTAGCTGTTGAGTATTTGTTCAATGTAGGGCCTTGTTTTATGGGGCACACCTTGCCTCAGTTAGTCACAGGGGAAGGTTTTACGTGAGTGTGTCTGTCTGTGTCTTTGTTAACACAGTTTGCCTGCTAGCATATTAACTCAGTGACTAAAAATAACAGCAACTCTGGATCATCCCTTTATACATGCGTATGTCTTAAGCTACTGCTTTATAAAAGCTTCTGACTGTGACATAGACATAGAACTTTTAGGATAACAATAAGAATAAGAGAAGACATTAACATACAGAGAATTCTGATCAAGGACAGGCAACACAAAACAGCTTTGTAAGCTGACGATGTTTTGCTGTATGTTAGTAACCCAAACGTCTACCTTCCTGCCTGTATAACCCACTGTGTGAACTTCAAGCTATAGTGCATAGTTTCTGTCTCCCCATGAGGAATTCTTAGTAATGACGACAAAACTGGTGTCACTTAAACATGATACAAGCCTTCCGTGCACCACCCCCACCTCTTCTCCACACTGTTGCTAGTATCCAAGGAGGACACGGAAGATTAAAAAAAAGATTGACTCTTCAGAAGAGGACATTATTTTTATTTGAGCTCCTGCACGTGACACAATCTTCTGAACATAGTCATACTGAGAAATACAGAGAAAGTTGTGTGGAACTGATAGTCTTAATTAGCTTTGTGTCAACTCATTTGGCAATGGCTGGAATGTAACAGACATTCATTGACTGGTCTCAAAAAGCAATTAAGTGGCTTGGTCTTTGGTTAAAGGGATACTTCACAGATTAGCGTTAAGCTTTGTATCAGTAGAAATAGCCAGAAAAAGCCTCTGATGTTTGTCAAAAATTGTTATTTAGTGTCATCAGGGGTATTTTTGCCCAGAGACAGCTAGTTTGCATGTTTTTAACCCACCAATAGGGTGTAGGACTGTCACTACCCGAAGCGAGTCGAGTATCAGCCATCAGCTTTCTCTTTTCAGCAGCAAACTTTTACAACAATTATGTGCAATCAAACGACCGCACTTGCGTACCACCAGGATACATTGGTACAGATCAGAGAATATGCAGGAAACTTTTTCACAGACGGAATACTTAACACACTACGTGAGCTTCACCTGCTATGGAGACCAGCACCTCAGCCAGCGGTGTTGCTCAATGGCGCTAGCCGGGTAAGGGGACATTGAAACAGTGTACCGGACTCGACTATCTAGTTACCCGGCCTGCTAGCCTTCCAAGCAGATGCTGCTCTGTCAGGTAAGACTTGTGGAGGTGGGCTGTGTTAACACGGACACAGACCGGTGCAGAAAATTGGAGGCTTTTATCCAACTGCTGCTCACTGCTGGTAGTTTGTGACGGTTAATTACGAACCATTCTACATTACAAACACATTCATTCAGTGAGTATTTTGTACTCAGTGTTTACATCCCACTAAGCGCTAATGACTAATGAAAAAACAAGGATTAAAAACTGTAATCATCAGTTAAGAGGGAGGAGGTACGTCTGTCACCACTCTTAGGGATTATTTTTATTCTGCCCAATTAAAGACTTTCGCCCAATGGTGTGACGGTGGATAGGAGGCAAAATGCAAGGAGATTGAGGGTGAATTTGAAAATATTTGAATACAAGTAATATATTTGAATACAAGCAATGATTGGTGATTCCAAATTAGCTATAAATTACCTAGATCACTTCAACCCATTTACCTCATTTGCCTTACATACTTGGTTTGATGTAATGAAACAATTACATTTCAGGGCCCAGATTAAAAAAACATGAATTAATTGCACATGATACAGAATTCAAAACCAATTTGAATCGATTCTGAATTGAAATACTATGTATAAGGGCATTATTGTTTACTGTAAAAAAAATGGAGAAAACACACTAAAAAAGCTTTAAAATACTAAGAGAAAAAACAATTTTGAAAAGCAAGATTTGTTTTTTAGGTCTTTACAAATGTTTCTTAAAAGAAATTGAGAAGGAGGCAATTACAGAACCTAATATAATAATACTAGTAACAATAGTGGCATTCAATGGTAAATCCAATTCAAAAGTTTCAGGATTCTACAGAGGAATCCCAAAAGGAAGAGACCACAAATTATATATATATTATATATATTAAATATATTAAAGAAAACTGACTTTCCTACTACGCCTGCAGAAGGACTTATATACTGCAAGGCGGACAAAATGGATAATATATTTGTTGGAAAAGGACACTTGGTTGGTGGTCTCTCCTTCACATCCTCACTACTTTTAAATTGTCTTTGCATGATTTATTGCTATCCTTGGTCATTATAGCAATCTACAAACAAATTGTAATGCTATGTATGACCCCTCTATTATGAGTCATTAGACCATTAACGTCTGAGATGTTGAATTGGCATAGTAACTGCCAACAATGTTGTACTGTGACTTTATGCTTTGTATCTAAGAATACAAGTTAAAAAAACGTGTAAATGATCATCTCTAAAAATAATTTTGTGGGCATTTTCAGCCTCTATCTTGATAGGACAGCTGAAGACATGACAGGAGAGAGAGGGGGGAATGAGATGCAGCAAAGGGCCGCAGGTCGGAGTCAAACCCTGGCCCGCTGCTTCAAGGAGGAACGCTCCACACATGGGCCCGCTCCACCAACTGAGCTTTCCGCCCAAATATCGTCTCTAGCTCAAACTGTGATACAACAGCCCTAAGTGGTTGTTGCAATTGCTGAAATTACTGTTAGAATGTGGGATATTTTTTTTTAAATATAAATATGTTGGCTAACGTTAGCTAATCTCCCTCTTCTCACCTTGGCCTACCCGCATATGTCACTCATGTCACGTCTTATTAAAATTAAGTTAGAGCTAGTTTTGTTTACTAATTTTGTCGCAAGTAATAGTAACGTTAGCTTAGCTGAGAGCTTTATGGATATAGTTTAAGTTAATGTAACCTGCCCTGAAGCTTTGGGAAAATATTTTACCTTCAAATAGTTGTTTTCTCAGTAAGATGAGAACCTGAAAGAAAGAGGTTGCTTATAAAGTTAGTTGCTTAGTTATCAATGTCAATAGCATCGTAGCTAACACTATTGTTACTTAGTTTATGACAAATCATTTGAGCTGTGCTTTCTAACATTTCTAACATTACTATGCCTAGACAGCACCGCTAGCCTTTACAACAGCCGCTTCAATACACTTTTGTTTTATTACAGAGTTCTCTGTTGATTTGTGTGTTCGCTGTGTGCTTGTGGTGGAAAATGAATGTCAAGAAAGTTGTGTGCAATGCGCCACTACGTAGGTACCCTTCAAAGCCAGGCTAATGTTAGAAGTCCCTCTAGTTGACAGAACATGCAACAACAACCACATGATTATAGGGGCATTAACAATGCATAAGCATTGAGTAGTGTAGCACGTATTAATTACAGGCTGCATTTGAGCATTAAATATTTTAATACTATTTGAATATTTTTAACAATATTATTTAAATGAAAATCAAATGGTATTATATAAGAAGACTGACAGCTCTAACGGGAACCATAACAACACTCTTGCACACACACACACACACACACACACACACACACACACACAAACACACACACACACACACACACACACACACACACACATACACGCACACACACACACACACACACACACACACACACGAGCTTGTGGCAAGAGAAATTTAAGTCCAAGGCCCATCTAAGCTTCTATCATAATTGCTTCTGTTCATTGTTGGAATTGATGACCTTTCGAAAAAATACCACTCTACCTCCCTTCGGACTCTTTTCTCTTTCATTACTTCCTCTCTCTTTCTCTCAAGGCTTTTTAAAAAGAATATCACTCGTACACAATCTAACAAAGAGCAAACTGCCCTGACACTTCTAAAGCAATGTAGGGGAGAAGGAAAACCTAGTATATGTAAGTATTTCTTATGACTACAGGTGTAGATGTGAGGCCTCCATCTGGATTTTAAAGGCTAATACGTTTGTCTTCTTCGTTTTGGATTGGAGCTTGCACTTACAAATAAGTTTGTCTTATTCTCAGCTTTCAAATTTCCATTTTCCAACAGAAGTGAAAGCAGTAGAATTTGAGTGCCCAGAAACAATGCGTATTCAGAAATGAATTCTCGTCAGCCAATGAAAGAGCTTGAACCACAGGACCCTCCCCAGGGGGCACGTCTTTATGCAAATGCTCAGGTGTTTAGTGTTTTTTTGCTCCCAACATCTCCTTCCAGGCAGCGCGGCAATGGTTATGATTAGAGTTAAGGTTAGCTGCCTGGAAGGCGACGTTGGAGCAAAAATACACCATTGATTAAATGCTCACGCCTGTTGGTATAAGCTGTTAGCCAGATGCCTCCAGTGAGTCCAGCAAGGTTATAAAGATTAATGACTTTAGTGGCATACTCTTAAAGCAACCATATTCTTCTCATTTTTAGGTTCATAATTGTATTTTGAGGTTGTACCAAACAGGTTTATATGATTTCATTTTCAAAAATCACCATATTTTTGATGAACTCCACATTACTGCAGATCCTGTTTTCACCCTGTGTGCTTATCTCCAGAGTGAGACATGTCACTTGTATTGGCTACAGAGTGAGACATGTCACTTGTTTTGGCTACAGAGTGAGACATCTCACTTGTTTTGGCTACAGAGTGAGAAATCTCACTTGTTTTAGCTACTTCTATACTATCTTTGTTGGGAGTCGTACATGCCCAGTAGCTAGGTAAGATCCCATCAGCTAGATAACTCTTTCTCTAACTCTTTGGTCAGTCCAAGGCAGGATTAGCTGGGAGACTTCTTGTAAACGAGGGCACATTACCTGCAGAACAGGGACATGGAAGTAGTTCTTTTGGAGATTATGGTAAACTAGTGTTGTAGCAGTTTAGTGTAACGAGCTAGCCACCTCATCTTAGCCAGTGACGTAGAAAGCAGTGCAGATTTGCCTTCAGACTTACCAGGGGACAGAAGGCAGTGGACATTCAGAAACCGTATCTCATTCAAAACAGCATGGATAGTTCTTTCCTGGTTTGTATGCGTGTGGAAGCACCAGAGACACAATAATAATATTGATTTTTTCATAATATGGACACTTTAAAATAAATGTGGATGAGTGCAGATTCAAGTATAACAAAAAAGTAAAGTTTGTAACATAACAATCCAATTAAAAAACTGAATAAAATTGATTTGAATCAATTTGAAAATTTGATGTGACATTTCTTATTTATAGCAGAACAAACCCAGACTCAGTCTATTCAGGGGCCTAACCCTCATGATATCCTCTGGTCAACTTTGACCTGTTATCAATCTGTCTATATTGGAAATTTGGGTTTTCCATCAACCAAATTGCCTAAAAATTAACACGGATGGTTCCATTCAATGCTCTTTGCAAGTAAAGATAATGATCAAGTTTTTTAATAAATGTTATAGTATTTAAAAAAATGTTTTAAATGGTTTAAGCATCCCAAATAAACTTTGACATGAACCAGTTTAAAATTAAAAAGTCAAATAAAGTGTTCATTTCAGGTCTAGGGGCCCACCTCCTGAAAGTTTTGAGCATTAAATAATGGTAAATTGTTATGCCCCTATTTTCTGAATTACAACCCAAATATAGAAACATAGTGCATATTTTTGCAATAAGGCCCTCAGGCATTCTGTGCTACTTTCATCTATTCATTCTTCTGTAGATCAACTTTTCTAAATATATCTGAGTCAGCACACATGTAGCCTAGCATCATTTACTCTTCCTTCTTTTGCGTCTTTTGTTGGGGAAGTAACCTCCTTAAATGTGCATATGACAATTATTCACCTGAATGATACATTAAATCATTTTAATGAATTAATAAACCCCTGGACTGTAATATTTCAGATGTGTTTGAGCAAGATTTGTTGCTCTCATGTTCAAAGTAAAGTCAGAATACAAGCTTTTACAAGAATAATGTGACATTATTTCAAAAAATAATCCACTGGCACCATAGTCTGCTTGAGTGGATCAAAATCACAGTGAGTAGAAGTGTCACTTTATTTATACAAAATCTGTTAATTAAATGGAAAAATTAAACTTTAAGTGTGTGCTACAAATGTACATTTATTCAGGGAAGAGACTAAGGTAATTAAGGGCTTTAAATATTAGACTTTTAGCCCTCTGAGCCATAAGGTATTTTCAAACTATGTTCATATCTAAGTACTACTTTTACAACCTTCGTTTCATCTGCAATGACCGACTAGCCTTCCATTTGTTGATAAGACTTAAACAGTTGGTCAGAATGGTCTTCCAGAGCATCATGGGAAATTCAAAATGGCGGTTTGCATCAAAGTTAGCGACCAAAATGTATAAATTATGAATGTAAAGTGTATCAATCTCTGATGGAACAGTTTGGATATCCTTGCACAAAGACCCAGAAAAACACTGGATTTCCAGGCTGGATACCAAACCTTCTGAAGGGGCTACAAAGACACTGAAGACATCAGCGGAACAGCGTGAGTATTAGCTTAAACAAATTAATAAGTCATGAAGCAAAGATGCCTGTTATTGTCATATACAGCAAGCTTTGGGTCATAGGGTTAAGGGGGATGTTTTGCACATATGACTAATACCTGAAAAAGAATTTCATCACTGTCTTTGTCAGGTGTATCTAAACCTAAATAAACCTGACAATGAACTCTTTGAGTTATAACTCTGAGAAGATTCCTGCCTTTCAGCAGTGCCCCCCAAAAAAGGTGCGTGAAGCATTCCTTCAATTTGATGAACTACATATTCATCTGCCATTGGTATTATGCAGATGTCTCCAGACGAAGAAAATGATTGAGATCCTAAATCAATGTTTTATTTTTGTTACATAAAAAAGATGTAGAATAATAATCATGTGATGTTGAAAATCTGATAATAGCTTACTGTATTATTACAGTTTTCTTCGACTGCTAGACGACAGCGGGCACAACTGGAGTAACGTGCTAAACTGTAACTCCAGTCTGCACAGCAGCAGTTAATGTGGACCAAACTCTAGTTCCTTTTTCATTGCTAGAACCCAGTTTTTAAAACTCTACACACTTATTCCATGACTTTAACCACAACCTGCACAACACTGTGGATTTACAGCACTTTGTTTAGATGCTAACACAGTGCTGTCACACCTGTTAACCACACACTCAAAACTGGCGCCTATCAAACTGTGCTGATTGTAATTTCAGCTGAAAGCCTAAGCAGGTGTCTTGTTTTAGACTAGTTACTGAACATATACTGTATTTATATAGAGATAGCTCAAAAAGCCTGTTTTTGTCTACAAACACCAAATAAGAATGAGACAGTTATACCGTGTAGCAATAGAGAGAACCAGGTAAAAGAGCAACAATACCAATGTGTCCAGATCAGATGTCTAAGTCTAAAAACACTACTTTATATCTTCACCATAGGAAAACTGGGTTCTTACTGTTTTTCAGAAAGTAATGGAGGTGAAAGCATTGGAAACACCACATTCATTAGTATTTAGAGATGATAAAGACATCCAGTGTGATGAAGAAAACATGCTGCATGATGCTGAAGAGAGGCATGATTAGTCACACTATTCTTTCTTACTGTTATGCATATTTAGTCTTTTTTAGTAATTCCATTAATTAATTAAAGAGACAAAATACTATATTGAAGCAAACTACAGATTTTCATTCCTTCTTGTTTACCTTTGACATATACTTTATATATACAGTATACATATATATATATAT
>NC_048408.1:3310235-3328817 GCF_013103735.1 Etheostoma cragini
GAGGCAGTTCTGAAGGCAAAAGGGGGTCCAACCCGTTACGAGCATGGGGTACCTAATAAAGTGGCCGGTGAGTGTATAACCTATATGTTAGAGTTTAGAGCCCCTCCTTTATTTCTTCTTTGTTGGTCCTGTGACTAAATACCTTGTGTCCCCTTCCCCTCTCCTCCTAATGTAATACTGTTTGGGGAAAGGGGAGTGTAATTTATTATAAGGCTTATTGGTTGTTTTTATTAATTTTATTATTCCTTGTGTTATTTTGTTTGTATTTTGTCCGTCCCTAACCTTCTACATTTTTATTTCAACAGACTCATGTCCCTTTATTGTTGCTTTACTGGTTTTTAAGAGTCAGTGTAGCTAGCTCAAATTCTCGGTAGATAAAGCTAACTTCAGTTTTGTGTACGTGTTAATGTGTGCATTTTGGAAGTTGGAGCCGGTTTGTCACAAGAAGAAATGGACATCTTCTTAAGGAGTCACAGTGTGGTGAAATAATTATACACAAGGCATAATTCCACCAATCATGTGTTTGTGTTTGTGTGTGTGTGTGAGTGTGTGTGTGTGTGTGTGTGTGTGTGTGTGTGTGTGTGTGTGTGGTCTTACCTATGCAATAACATAGCAGGACAGAGAGCAGTACAGATAGTCCTACTGCACTGAGAGCTGTACACCTGAGAAAGAAAAAAAACAAAAACATTTAGTCTGAAATGACCTTTACAATACAAATACACATCTTCTAGATTTACAGTGCTCTTGCATATGTTTCACTTTGGATACAAAACACTTCCACAAAACACTGCAAACACATTTGCAAATGCCTATGGTGTCTAAGTACCCTTTCAATTAGTTTTATTAATTAGTTTTATTTATAGTCAACACATTCTCATGAATGGGTTTATTTGAAATGGTATGCAGAACAATTACAGATTTCCTACAAAATTACGGGGACCGGTTACGTGACGGTGAAGTTTTAGCTGAGAAAACGTGAATGTGAGCCGGGTACAGTGCACCATGATGTGACAATGCTTTCAGCGTACAGTTGAGTTTAGCTGACAAAAGGTGTCCATCACACAGTGACCACCGACCACCACTTCAGATTAGAAACAAGACTGTGGTTTGGGTTCAAACACCGGCACCTTTACGTAGTATTCCAAGATTACGAACACCCGTTTCCCGGATGAAAGTCTTGTGTTTTCACCTTATTTTCTTCCTGGACACAAACTCCGCTCCCCCACTTGAAAGTCCTGTCTTTTATTATTGAGCGATCCCCAATAACCTTCTCCCTACGTGGCTCTTCATGCTCTTATACATCAACAGGCACTGTGTTGCATATGGTAATAAATACGTGGAATACACAGTGCATTACTTTTCGTAGCTATTTAGGACTGATTCATGAGAACTGGTTGAATTTCACTACCAAATCACATGTCTCCCGTGCAAAATGAAGCACGTGATTTAGTGGAGCTTTGAAAATGCCATTTTCTTCCTACTATAGTCAGTACTCACTGCAAGTACTGCATCCGCACAACCCAGGCCCTCATCCCGTACCATTCTCCAGCAAAATGCCAAAACTACACAATAACTCTGGCCTGCATATCTGCAACTTACTGCTAACATTTGAGACAGAGTTTAGACTAGCAGCAAGCTTGTCTTGTGTGTTATAATATTGACTTTGTTTAATAAGAAATCGATCCATGTTTAAATATTATATATATAATATCATATATATAATATATAATATATCCGTATAACACAGGCCAGCTAGCTAGAATTGCTGGTAATAACCGTAGCTAAGCTAGAGTTGCTATGATGTGCATATGAAGTGCCATGTTGTTCTCCACTGTAAGTCCTCCACTTTAATGCTCCAGTTTAGTGGTAACATGTTATTTACATTTTTAAGTAATAATAATAATAATAAATTGAATTTGTATAGCACTTTTCAAGGACCCAACGTTAAAATAAATGCCCAAAATATTGTCCATTTTACAAGCAAGGTTATGATAGACAGAGGATTACATAATATGTTTTTAATGACCTTAAGTTATTCTTTTTATTAGCCCATCATGCACCATCCAAGTGCACATTCGGTGCTAAGAGCTGAAAGACCACCCAACTGGCAACTCTGCAGTGAGTCATTTCCAGAGTATTTCTATCTTGTAAGGCCGCTGTTTTGGGTATTTTATAAATGTGAATAATTTGTAACAGAGCAGACTTAGAGTTATGTTATTGCCCTTCTTGTTTTTAATGTTGTTATGAATATCTTTGTTGACTCCATGATCATATCATCGTATTATTTACTGCCATGCGGGTCACAAATTAAAGTTTGGCGAGCCGCAGGAGGCTGGCGAGCCGCGCGATGAGTAACACTGGGTTAGACAAACAATTACAATAGTGAACTACTCTTGCTGCTGTGGGAATGGTTTATTTCTCATGGGCTCCCCCCCGATGTCACACACCGCACAAATCCCTGGATGCTCTTTTCAAACCAGTTAAAAGGCACCTGGCTGGCAATTGGCTGCTGCTTTGATGGCTCCAGTTACTGCATGGATTCAGCTGACTGATAGATGTAACTAAAACCTTGAAAATCTATTGCCTTCAATGTTAGAAGTCTATGTAACCTGTGCGTTGAGCTGCTGTGAAGTACATGGTGTGGTTAAGTAACAGTAGTCATCCATGAAGCACAGGGTGCAGTATGTTAATAGCAAGCTGCGTGTTATCTGCGCTGCCACAGAACAGAAACAAAGTCCCAGTTTGTACAACAGTGTCTGTGTCCGAAACACCAAAGCAATGTTCATTTGACCATTTAATGTCAGATCAAACTACCTCCATGCAGCTTAACCCAGAGCTGTGTTGCCATTTAGAAATAGTTACAAAACATCTCCTGTCTCCAGGCAGTGTAATCTTTGTGATACGCAGGTATAAACAATATACCCACTAGGAAAGCTCCAGGATGTCCATATACCCACTTACAAATGCCCAATGACACGTAACAACACCCCTCCTATTGTATGTTTGATATATTTAGAATTGTCATCTGTTACTTTCTTCTTCACATAGAAGATAAAGCAATTCCACCTTAATTTGGTATATACAAGTGTATCCGTATATTCTGGCTTCTTGGAATTGAAGAAAGAGATCTAGGGAAGGGGGGGATGGAAGTAGAGAATATGAAAGATAAGAGGACAAAAAAAAACTAAGGCAAGGAAAGCTGTGTAGGAAAAGGGAGCCAAAGGCAGGAAGGACATGCTTAAAAAGATATATCTAAATGCCATCTGTAAAGGAGCACATGTAAATGTTAACCAAGGAATACTGAGCCATTCTGTATGCCCAGTACACCACACACAGTGTTCTGACAATGTACAAAAATGTCTGAATATACTAGATTGAATTTTTTTTTCTTCACATTGTGCAGTAATGGCATGGATTTGAAAATGTTGTCAGCTGTCAGCTTTACTTGATATCCCTATCGCATTAATGGGTATCACCCTAACTGTGTGTGAAGAAAGAGAGACAGGGTGCTGTTTAGAAGCACTGACTGAGAAACAGTTATCTGCTGACAAGCTTGTGGAAAGGTTTTCAAATTGCAAACAGTTATATCAAGAACCTTTCACCATTTCAGAGGAAAGACATGTTTTCCTGTTGGCAATGTAAATAAGCCAAACAGCCAAAAGAGAGCCTTTTGTTTAGTTTGATGTTACATATACAGTAAATGTCCTGGCCCAGTATCGGCCAAAATCTAGCTTGTCGGATTGACACAGTTTTGCTACACTCCTGATGAATGATGTGCATGAATCATCCCAAGCAGATATGTTCTAAGCAGATATGTCCCAGTCCAGGCACCTCCTGCAAGTCCACTTTATCAACCATGCAGTGTCATTCAAACTTCAATTCCTTCAGTGTGTTCCCTAGGTTTGTGGAAGACTTAGGTGCACTTATTTTGCAAAGGGTTTAGGGGTCCTCCCTAAAGAAAATGTTACGTTCTTCAATGAAAACAAAAAATGCAATTTCACATAATTTTGGACATAACATTTTAACCATATCTGTCTAAAATGTCTAAAAAATCTACAATACAAAATACAGTAAAAAAACAATCAAAAAGCTTGAAGACTTGTTACAGAAGTCCACTGGAGACCCACTACAACCATTAGATCTGATTAAAAAAGCATTAGTGTTAGTGTCAGATGCCCAGATTGATTTTACATTCACTCAGCACAAAACGGCTTGGGTAATGAACCAAAGCCTTACAATAGAAGGGAAATCCCTGTTGGTGACTGGTCGTTCTCAACAACGGGTTTGTATGCTATCTTGTGAAAACATATGCACAACAATTCGTATGATATCATACAAAATTATAGCGACCGCCGGTTACATGACAGTCACGTTTAGCTGTTTAACAGTTACATTTTTCCAACAAAAGGGTACTGACAAATGACTCCCAAAAATCACCCAATTGCAGCTACAAAATATGAAACAAGGTTGAACTTTTTACTGAGAGCAAAAATCAGGAAGTTGGTTTCTTCCTGTTCTTTTGATCTTACCTCCATGAGCAGTACTTGGAGGATTTCTTGAACTTGAAGGCAGAGCGGGACAGGGTATTCCTCGGCAATGGCCTGGTGGGTGGGGAGTACACTGAGCCTGTTGCCATAGTGTATCCAGGAGTTGCCGTGGAAAAGAGGGGGGTGGTGCCTGTACCTGTCTTAAAGAGGAAGTGCCTGGAGGGTGAGAGGAGAAAGAGAGAGAGAAATTAGATGTGGTACATTGATGGCTTTCCCGCTCCGTCTACAATTGATGCAAGGCTAAGCCTCTAAACTACCAGCCTTATTCACATTTTCAACCCTAAGCCCTGTGGTCTTAACAGGTTATGAAGTGTTTGTTAACTATGTGACTCGGTCCACAGACTCTTTTACTTTACTTTTCAATGTCTCCCAACATACAGACCTTTTGTAATCACATGTTTTGTAGACAGCAGTGGTGGGTACTGAACATCTTTATATTTTACTTCCAAAGTACTTCTTTGTCTACATCAATGAATTATTATAATCACTTTAAATTTTCACACTTGTTAGCTGCCTAGCCTACTGTTTTTGCCTGTCTTTGTTGTTATCTTAATACTGACATGTAGCCAACCAAACCACGTGCTTTGATATGAAGAGTGTTGCATATTAATTTCCTTCTTCAATAGCCCAGGCACTCAATACAATATCACTATTCCTAGACCACCTATGAACATAATCTTTACTTATGTGAGGAGTTATTGGGCCAAATGCACAGGAGCAGGCCATTGTCAAAAAATAGGGTAAGCCTATATATAGTGGAAGACCTGTGCGTCATGCGTCCACCCATATTTGTTCTTCCCATACGCCTTCTCAAAAATAATTTTTGCCAAGCCAGGTTCATTTTCATCGGCACTATTCTATTTAATGAATTCACCATAGGTATGAATGGCAAATGCAGCAAAGTTAAAAGTAGATTACTGTCCCCCAAAAGAATATTTCAGTAAAAAGCAAAAGGAATGTGAAAAGGTACCATTAACGTTTTGTTTTTACTCATTTGCGTTATCGAGTCAGCCCTGCTAGCCAACACAGATGGAAAAAAAGGGTGCACATGTTTCTACAATGGCAGTGACATGGTAGCTGTGACTCTCCTCATCTCAGACACAAGTTAGTCACAACGGTTTCTCATACTGGTGTACTGTGTGAACAAAACTTTATCATGCTAATTAACTTGACTAATGAAGCCTGTGACATGCATTTTGTCGTTACATTCTACATGTCTTTACTTAAGCATAACCATCTCCCGCCACCAGTCCTTAACTGGTTTATAAACCATAATTCATAGACTATAAATTACTGTGTGTGTGTACAAGGTTAACTGTATTTCTCAGGAAAGTCTAAAATTGTTGAGATTAGTAAAAGGGTTAATGCTTTAAAGCTATAGTGCATAGTTCCTCTCCTCCACACATTTGCTTGTAACCAAGGAGGACAGGGAGGATTAAAAAAACATGATGAACTCTTCCAAAGAGGTAATTATGTTCAATTGAGCTTCTGCTCGTCAAAGTCACCGTATGACACAATCTTCTGAAATTAGTCATACTGGGAAATACAGAGAGAGTTGTGTGGAGCTAATGGTCTTCATTAGCTTTGTAGCAACTCATTTGGCAATGTCTTCAATGAAACGGATGTTTTTTTATATCAAAAAGTTGTGCACTCGCTAACTATATAGGAGAAGGCATTGAGAAATTTGAGGAATTACTTTTTTGGTTTCAGCAAAAAGCAAGAAATTCTCAAAACACTTCATGTGTTATCACCCCATTGGAACAAGCTAACCGAGAGATAATGGACTATATAAATATTACATTTACAATGCTGTCCTGAAGAAAGCGTGAAACAGTTTTCAGTTTTTTTTTGGAAAATTCGGTCTTTGATAGTTTCCACAGGACCATTTCCAATATACCATTGGCACACATGTACTGTACATGTATGGTTGCAGTAATTAACAAAGGTCACAATGTCTGCTTAATGACACAACCCCGGCTAACGAGCATCTGTAATTACAATCAGAGTGCTCTCTAACAAGGCTGTATGATTAACACTTAGAACCTATTATAACAAGGGTCCTTCAATTAATACCTGCCTCGAAGCAAGATAGGAAGAGAGAGATACAAGAGGCATTTGAGGGGGACAGACTGAATAAAGAGAGACGGGTAACAAACTACTCAGAGTGAAGCTTAACAGCATTACAGTGTTCCGTATGTGAGTTCTAGCACTCAAACGCAGGGCTTTCAACGGGGAGAGCAGAGTTCATGTCTTGAAGACGTAAAGGGAAAAACACAAGACTTTCACCCAGGAAACAGGTGTCCCTGGTGTTCTAACTCAAACCACAGTCCTTTTTTCCTAATCTTAACTAGAGGTTTTAGCGCATGAACTTAACTGCAACGGCTGCTGAAGCAACCGGGACCTCACGGTGCTCTCTACCCAGCTAATGGTCACCTTGGGCCCTATTTTAACGATCTAAGCTTGCGATATATCATACGAGCTAAAACTGCCTGGCACAGATGCGTTTAGGGTGTGTACAAATCCACTGTTGCAAGTTTGTGGGCCTAAAAAAGGGTCTGTGTGCTGGGTGCATGGTTCAAAAGGGTCGGACTTAGTGTCTTCATTAATCATAAGTGTGTTCCGGGCGTAACATGCATTTGCTTATGCTTTTATTATGATGTCGGAATTGCTAAGCTAATATTTTTATGTTTTTATGTTTTCCATGTTTGAAGGCTGCCGTGTGTCCCTTTGTGTGCACCAAGCATATTTTCTGGGCACAGGTGCTAAGCGTTGATAAAATAACAATGACATGCTGCGTTATTGATTTTAGACCAGGTTTTGGTTGGTCAAAGATGTGATCACTTTCTGCTGCCTCAAGATAGCAATACAGAATGCACCTGAACACACCTCCCTGTGAGACCAGCACGCCCATGGACGCACAGACGGGCTCAGGTGCATTTTCTATTTAAAAGATGTGTGTCAAGAAATTGACAACTGTGTCAGTTTTAAACTAGCAAAGACATTTGTGTCGGGCTTTGGTGCTGCGTGCAAGATAGGGCCCCTTATGTTGACTAAATGTACCTGTATAGACACCAAACTTAACGGTAATGTGACCAGTAGTCAAATGACCGGCGGGCGCTTATGCTTGATTTCATTTCGAAATCTTGTGCATCCGTTTTCATATTATATCATATGGACCTGTTCATAAAAACCTATTGAACATCACACATAAGTGCAAAAGATGAATTGGTGCATTCATTCTAAATGTACTTTT
Organism: Etheostoma cragini; assembly: GCF_013103735.1. Taxonomy (NCBI): domain Eukaryota; kingdom Metazoa; phylum Chordata; class Actinopteri; order Perciformes; family Percidae; genus Etheostoma; species Etheostoma cragini. The sequence goes on from NC_048408.1 coordinate 3,318,036, forward strand.
TTTTTCTTGTGTTAGGTACACTGTAGAGCACTTTGCTTTTGATAGCTAATAGAAAACCATTTTTTCAATTTACCAATTATTCAATGTGAAATTAAGCTTTGGGAGATTAAAAAGTATCAACTTGATGTGATGATTACCAGTTACACCCATTAGTGTGACATTTCCCTTCAGGTGGAGTATTGTGATTGAGTAACGTACTTCAGTTGTGCTCTTCAGGGCCCACAGCGCTGCTCTTACATCTCTGCTAGTTAATGCCATTTAATGCCATGTCCCGGACGGGATGATCAGAGCTAACAACTAGCAGGACTCTGGGAGTTCACCTGAACAATCACATAGGGCTTGGTCACATACAACTGGATGCAGGTTCACCACCCGGGAGGTTCTACGGGTGGATTCTGTTTCAAAAAGAAAATGTAAATGTATGTGTGTTGCCATTAACAACGGTCCATGGAGACACACATATTGCGGCGAGGGCAACGTTCATTTACATTATCAAAAGAGCACTATAACTATTCTGTAAACCTGGCTCACAGACTATGAGTCCCTTGCCTAATGGCATTTATGTTACTTTAATAGGGGAATGTTTTTCATTTGGCTGCTGCTGTTTTGTACATTTTTTAATTTATTTTTATTTTGTGGTGGAGCATAGTTATGTGATGACTGGTGGCAGCAGTGGTAAACCACTGTGACTACAACAGAGTACACTCAATGGCCAGTTTATTAGATACACCTGTACAATGTAATGCAACCCATCACAACAGCTTTGCCATGAATCCTATTTTCATTAAGCTTATACAAGTTTAGTTTGTCTGACAGGTGATAGTTCTACTATGTGTTTATTGTTAAGGTTGAAGAGGATGGTGTTGTACTAGAGTCCATAATATTGAAAGGTGTTTTTGCCTACCTCATATAAAAAGCTGGCATGACAAACCTTTTAATAACCTTTCAAGCCAGAGCACCGGGAAAACACACACAGGTTTTTTAATGAGTCAGCAAGTCCTACTACAGATTCCTATTACAATAGACAAACAGGCTTAGATAAAATGTGGTAATCAGCAACTTCATATCATGTGTTTGGAGCATCTAATGTTAACATGTATAGAGGATTCAGCTTACCACTCAATGCTGCCAGCCTACTAAGCTAGGAGCTGGAGTAGGGCCTACCGCCTTGCATCTATGGTAGTGATAAAGAACTGATGGATTAAATGAACAACTGATGGATGAAATTGGCTGATAACATTCCAAGCAAGTGGTTTGTGAGAAATAACAAAATGCTGTGGTTTAAATACTTGTTGCACTAAAGGGGAGGTATATTTGTTAGTACTTGGATGTTTGCAGTTTTCTGTATGTGTGTGTGTGTGTGTGTGTGTGTGTGTGTTTGTGTGTGTGTGGGGATCATTTTTATGACTACCACTTCATTATTTATCACCACATTAAACTGCCTCATCCCTCTGTGGAAGTGCACATGAAAAGTCACATTTTATTATGCTTTCATTTAAAGCAAGAAAGACACAGAGGCTAGGCGTGGCCACTAGATTACACACACACACACACTTACACACACACACACACACACACACACACTCACAGGAAGAGAGAGACATGTCGGAAGGTGATGGGCACTAAATGACTATTTAGAAATGTAAATCATTATATTTTTAGCAAGGTCATACATAAAAAAGAAAAAATAAGACAATTTTACAAAAACTGAAAAGCTTGTGTCAGAAAGAGTCACTGATACCAACCAAATTTCTCTCTGGAGAAACTAAAATAATGTTATTCTTGTTTTGATTTCTGTTTTTCTATTTGTGCTGCCACCACATTGTGCCTTTTATCACCAACATCACTTTGACAGCAATTAATTATGACGCTGTAATTGTCCTGAGTTGTGAGGGTATCATGGAAAACAGGTGATACCAGAAATTAGATATCAGAAAATACAGCTGCAAATGTAATTCAAACCAACCACAGAAAATGAGCCAAAAAAGGACAGGTTTATGGGTAGACGGACATTTTGTTGACATCTGCTAGTCTGCAGTTTGTCATGGTTGGAAACCTGAGCATGATGGAATTCATTTTGGATTGATGGTCATATTTAGCAGTTCCTTCTTGTGTTCTTAACTAAAGCAGAAACACAGGCCCATTCATAATGCCTAGCTAAAACTACAGGGACAGGACTCCCTTACGATTAGGACAACTTGTCAAAAACTTTATTGAGTTCTGCATTGAAATTCACAATTCTAAACTAAAATTCAGAATTCTAAGAACAAAATCTGAATTCTGAGAATAAAGTCAGAATACCTTTAATACTAACTCTAATGTCAGAATTCAGATTTTATTCACAGAATTCTGATTTTACTTTATTTACCAACTTCAAAAAAGAGCTAAATTCTGACACTAGTCAGAACTTTAATCTCAGAATTCTTAGAAAAACTCAGAATTCTGAATTTAATCTACAAATTCTGACTTTTTAATTTATAACTCATATTTGTTGTTTCACATGTGGCCCTTATCATCTCCCGTAGTTCTTTACTAAATCTGTCATTAAGAAGAATTTGTGAACTTTGATGGAGACTGAAAAGAAGAAAAAAAGAAGTTACACCTTTTTGAATCTTTTTATAAGACTCGAGACATGCTGTTTTCATAATGCTGTTGCTCTGCAACACATACAGTAGCAGGACCGGGACAGACACAGTGAGGATAATCCAGTGTAAAAAGACTGTAACCACAGTGTGCTTAGTTGGCAGTAGCAAGTTGTCAACCCTAACTAATCTGGTAGTCCGCTAATAATAGCAGCCCCTGCAATGCACTATCCTACAACAATTCACATTACATTGACACCATTTACAATGGGGGTTTTAAGTGTCTTTGACAATAGGAGCAGTTTCAGTGTGACATAATGTAACAAAAGCGAGAACACAGACAGGTTACGGATCCTCGTGAAGAAATTGACTGTAACTAATGTGTGGCTACTAAATGATCGCGCATGTCTTCACACTGTGACGATAGGCATTGAACAGCAGCTTTCTCCATAACTCCCCCCACACACACACAACCACTGCCTACAGTGTGTGGGATAAAAGGATCATTTCATTTACATGTCACCATTTAATTGCTCTTTCTCCCCATGCGTTAATCATGCAAACACCCACACATACCTATACAAATGGGTGCTTCTGATTTGTGTCTATTAAATTGCCATTGTACAATATGTCCTTTTATTATTGAAATGTTAATCACTGGACATTATTTTATTTGTTTATTCCTATATTTTTTTACATTAGTGCTGTGGAGTAGTGCATGTGAAGTACAATTGAATGCATTCCTTTTTTTAAGTTTAATTTTTTGGGGCATTTTAAGGCATTTTTTTATAGAGGACAGATTCAATTTAAAGAGTTATCTCAAGATACTTTACTAATAGAGTTGGTGTAGACCACACTCTATAAATTACAAAGACCCAACAATTCCAGTAATTCCCCCAAGTGCAAGCAACTAGTGCGACAGTATTGACACTGAATTAAGCTATTGCTAGCTTGTGTCAGGTAAAGTGTGTTATTTCAGTAATTAATAATACCTCAGTAAGATGTTGAAAATGTTGTTTGTTGTACTGTATGTTACTGAATGCTCTCTTTAATTTCAGATGAAGACAGCTTGATCTATTAATGATTCACTGAAAATGTCTAATAATAATGGTAATAATAGTAGTAATAATAAAATTAACAATAATAATAACTAAAACAGACAGATATTGAAGGGTTCTACCGCGTCGCGGTTTAAACTGTAGTTAGCATTGTGTTTAGTTTTGTATTAGACATTACAGCAAGCGTCAATATGGCCATACTCTTTTCACAGTATATCTTCATTTCAGCCCCCATTTAGTCAAAGGTTTTAAATTTAACAAAGATGGTGTTTGTGTGTGTGTGTGTGTGTGTGTGTGTGTGTGTGTGTGAGAGAGAGAGAGAGAGAGAGAGAGAGAGAGAGAGAGAAAGATTGACAATCAACACCTGCTCAATCCAGTGACCAGTTGTGTAGGGCATCCCTTGACACAAGTGCTTGCACATGGTTCTGCCTGTGTGTGTGTGTGTGTGTGTGTGTGTGTGCGTGCGTGTGTGTGTGTGTGTGTGTGTGTGTGTGTCAATGGTTGGATTACCACCTCTAAATGAGGACATTTACACTCTCCTGTCATGTCCCCCCCCAGACTGTATAATATAGGTCTCACCCCATTCTCTCCTGCTGTCATCTTAAGTACCCAATATATGCCCATAACACACCTCTGTAGACTCTCTCTACAGTTGTATGTTCGGTCACTAAAAATATCAATTGTGGTTCTGAAATTAAATCTGTGTCAGTGCCTCATATTTCATCCACAAAAAAAGATTTAGAATTTATTTGATATTTTGTTTGCTTGCATCTTTGAAAGTATAATTTGTGTTTTAAACAATCTAGGCTGTACACTCAGTCCTCTTTCCCTGGATACATGTGGTAAACACGTAAAGTCTGCATAATCATTTTGAATAGATTTTACTATCAAGATATCTGTATTTTTCTCTAGAGAGCATCACACCAGATTCTTAAACACATGTAAAATGAGTGTGTGGGATGTAGAGCATAGTGAGAAATATTGTATCTGTGGAAGCCAAAATTGATATCTTTCCATCACTACATAGATCAGATAGTATGGCATTCCATCAATTATTGTTTTCCACATCCAGAAGGTAAACTTTTCCGAATAAAAAATAAAGTTGGACAGAAGAAAGATCCAATATAGTATTACAGTTAAAATCTATAAACCTTTATTTTACTATGGAAACACTGTGGTACATATAAAGTAAGCAACACTTTTCCTTTCCTTGTTGGATTAGAAGTGAACGTGCCTGCAGCACTTGTTCATGGTTCATCACAGCATGGCACAGGGATCTGGTTCACTACAGAGTGAGCATTTTGAGGAGAACTTAGTCATCTTAACCCTCCTGCTGTCTTAACTTGTTGTCCTTCTGGGTCTAAATTGAAAATGATTTTTATGTTGTGCTTTTTCCAACGTTTTAGTATGCGTTTGACGCAGTTTTGAACATTTTAGTCACTTTTTTCAACATTTAATTTTTTTATTCCTGGTCAACTAACTTTAAATTACGTTTTTGTTAACAAAAGCAGAAATTATGACTTATTTGGCTAATAGTTAAAGTCAGAGGATGTTGAGTGGATAATCACAGACTGGTATAAGTTAAAGTGTAGTCAGGAGAATGTTTTAAAACACTTTACACCGTTTTTTGAAATGCTATAATATTGAATAAAAATTGAATTGAAAAAATTCAACGGAAGTAATTTTAATTTGACCTGCAAAGAATGTTGCAGGGCTTCCACTTATGCATCCAAGTTATGTTTGGGCAGTTTGGTTGAAATAAATCCATATTTGTGATATTAAAAATGGGTTAAGACAATGAGTTCATTATAATGAAAAGAAGGTACACAAGTGGATTGTTTTTTTCTGTTCCAGCATTGTGTGCAGGTTATGGATTATTTCTTTGTGCTAAGTATTTTTTTTTTCCTTTTTAACTTGATATTGAAAGAGGTATTGAATATCACCTTTTTTGGTACTGCATAATTTCCATTATTCTGGGAACAGGAATGGAGCAGCGTTCCCTGTAATCTGGTAAAAACCATGGTCCTCTAGTAAAGTAACCATAGATTGTAAATATTAATGGACAGAGCATTTGGTTCCATGAAGTGAAGCAAATGCGGAAGTGCCTTAAACCTGTATTCTATCTGACCTCCAGAAGGGGGACACTCCTTAAACCTGCATTCTATCTGATCTCCAGCAGGGGGACACTCCCCAAGCCTTCATTCTATCTGATATACAGCAAGGGGAGATTTCTTAAACCTGCGTTCTATCTGATGTCCACCATGGGGACACTCCTTAAACCTGCATTCTATCTGATCTCCAGCAGGGGGTTACTCCTTAAACCTGCATTCTATCTGATCTCCAGCAGGGGGAGACTCCTTAAACCTTCATTCTATCTGATCTCCAGCAGGGGGAGACTGCTTAAACCTTCATTCTATCATAATAACAGCAGGGGGCGACACATGCAGTTGCAAAATCTGGTCGGTTTCCGTAGAAGTCTATGAGAAAGTGACCCACTTCTCACTCGATTTATTACCTCAGTAAACATTTTCATAATGAGTTTATGATCTAAATCGCTAGTTTTAATTCTTTTGCAATACAGAATGATGATAATTTTTTGAATTACGGTCTCACTGATTTAAAAATCTGTGATAATAACCACGATGGTTGCGCCCGGAACGGCAAACTCGACAACTCATAGCAGATCTCCCCAAACCAATGGGTGATGTCACACATGCTCTCTCCAATAATATTAAACAGGCTAGCAATTTTGCAAAAAAGAAAACAAATGTCTACTACCACTCAAAGAGGTGTCAGATTAAGTGATAACATGGAGCCATTTCTCACTCAGCATCACATATACAAAGGATCTGGTACAAGGCACGACCTCAGTGTGGGCATTAAACGTAATATCACTCCACACACAAAAGCAGATCATCAATTTAACATGAACAACTTAGATAAGACACAAACGAGAGAATAGGGCAGAGGATAGTAGAAGTAGGATAGAAGAGAGAAGAAGTAGGATAAACAGGAAAGAAGGGGATACCAAGAGGAAATGGAGAGGAGTATGAAAAAAGGGGGAAGGAACTGTAAAGAGAGTCATGGGAGTTTTTTAGAAAGTGAAAGGAGAGAACAATTTGAAAGACTGTGAGATCTGTGAGTCTGGCAAATGTGTTTGTCACCAAGTCTGTGAATGTGTAAGAAGAGTTCATTTGCAAAAACAGATATCTCTGTGTTGTTTAACTCCCTAAATCATGTTATTTTTGTGCTAGCCGGGAAATATCAGTGAAACTGGTTTTGGGTTGTTTTAAGAATATTTCTCTGCATCTCTCTCTCTCTTTCTCTCCCTCTCTCTCTTATAAATCAGGTGTTTGTATTGTTTACTCAAAGGAATATCAATCAAACTGGTGTAGGTTTATTCATTTTAAGAATGGCCTGTCTCTGTTTTTGCAAATTAACTGTGTGTTATGTGCGTTATGTTATTCTATGCACTCCAGGGTTTATTCTCTTCTATTTGCAAGTCTGCTTATAGTGAGAAACACATGTTTGGAGTCTGAGTTAAAAGGGTGGGAGCGAGGACAAGAGAGACATGGTATCAGGTAGTGTGTCTGTCAAAAGGGGGTCAGAGAGAACAGTATATAGGGTAAAGGTATGCAGCAGGTGGTGAGTGTTTTGTCTGCGAAGATTAACTCTAGTCTATATGATACCACCACACACACACACACACACACTCACACAATAACACATCTATCTGATACCATGTCAGCTGACAGGAATGTTGAAGAGAGAAACAGCCACTGTTTGAACAGGACAAAGCTGGCTAAGACTGGTGTGGATGATGTCAATCTTTACATCAGGTCTGGTCCAGTCACTCTGTCTGTCAGACTCTGGTAAACTTTGAACTTGATGTTCATGATGCAGTTTTACTGTAATTCAATTCAATTCAATTCAATGCTATTTATAGTATCAATTCACAACAAGAGCTATCTCAAAACACTGCACTACTACAGATAGAGTAGGGCCAGACCACACTCTATTATTTCCAAAGACCCAACAATTCAAGTAATTTCCCAAATACAAATACATAGAACAATACATTCCATATTGACTGTAGATTTAAGACATGTGATCACATGTCTGTAATATAGCAGAACAGTCAGGACAACTATCTAAGCTGGTCAGTTGAACAGGTAAAAATCACACCGTCTGTTACAGGCTCTATAGTGATAGCCACGGTAACGTGCTGCAGATGCGCTGTTTTCAGCTGGACCAGAGTATTCGGTTAAAACAGATCGGTGAGGCTGTTCTGCCCTCATTTTTCTCCACAAAGTTAATTGGAAGTGTGCTTTATGTTGACTGACTGCGTCAGACTCTCTTTATGCACATACGTCTATGGTTGGACTTCAAAAAATAGACTTTTAAGCGCTTGTCAGCACCTCAGGTGCTCTAATTTGGCTTTTTGTTTTGATGAAAGCTCCTGGCAATTGCTCCTTATAATAAGTGAAATACAGGGAGTAACCAGTGAGCCAGCTTAAAAAGTGGGGTTTCTTTAATTGATGTGTAGTGGATAGAGTCTATACAGTAGCAAGACATTTTCAAGTGTTAAGTTTGAGAATCTCGAGAATCCCTCCTCGGCTCTTAGGGTCCCCCCACCTGCCAGATCCAACTTTAACCCCTGGGTACATCTGAAAGTAATGCTTTTCTTCTCCCTGTTAAACTGTTGACATCTTGACTTTAGCACTTATCACTTAACATGGCACAGGTATGGGGATCTCATTAAAATTATTAAGAGTGTTCTGAGGCCACACAGAACCCTCCTTAGCTCACAATCTTACTCATCAGCTCTTTTGGCAAAACATTCATTATTTCAAACCAATGTATAAAAACTCACCCTAGGCTGATATTCTGACTACATTTTCCAGACAGACTAATTGTATGGCAAACACAACAAACTTCTCAATCCAGCAACTGCATATCTGAATTAGGAGCTTATGTTATGTTGTGCTTTTTCCAACGTTTTGGTATGCGTTTGACGCTGTTTTAAACATTCACTTTTTTCAACATTTCTTTTTTTTCGTGGTCAATTTACTTAATTTAAATTACATTATACCCATATATTTTTTTGTTGTTGAAAAAAGCTAAAATAATGACTTAATAGTTAAAGTCAGAGGATGTTGAGTGGATAATCACAGACTGGTATACGTTAAATTGTAGTAAGGAGACCCTTTACACAGTTTTTTGAAATGCTATAATACTAAATAAAACACCAAAAATTCAATGAAAATAATTTGGATTTGAACTGCAAAGAACGTTACATGCCTTCTACTTATGCATCCAAGTTATGTTTGGGCAGTTTGGTTGAACGAAACCCATATTTGTGTTATTAAAAATGTGTCAAATTGCACCTGGGGACAAGACAAGGGTTAAACACTGGGTTCATTATAATGAAAAGAAAGTACACAGGTGGAAGGTTTTTTCTATTTGTCCACTTTGAGCCATGTGTGGAGTAAGGTTACATACAGTTTTGCCACGTTTTTAAAACAATACCATTAGAATTTTATACCACCTATTATGACTTTTTCTGTTCCAGCATTGTGTGCAGGTTACTGGTTAATTATTTGTGTTTAGTATTTTTTTTTCCTTTTTGCCTTGATTTTGAAAGAAGTATCAAGTGTCACTTTTTTGGTATTGTATAACTTCTATTATTCTGGCAAAAGGAATGAATGTGGAGCTGTGTTCCCTGTAATCTGGTAAAAACCATGGTCCTCTAGTGAAGTAACCATAGATTGTTAATATTAATGGATTAATGGCTGATCAGTTATTTGGCACATGGGGCAGAGGGCGAGTCAGTCAGTCGTGAGTCGTTGGACTCAGACCGAGCAGGACAACTGTGGCTGGCAGTGATTGATGTTTAAAAATCAGTCTGTTAGTTCATGTAGACACACCATGCATCAGAACAGTAATATTTGAAATAACATTTGAACATTTGAAAGCTTTTACAACTTTATTCTGAGTAAATGTAGATGTACACATTGTATTAACTTTACTTGCTTCCTTTTGTTGGCCGGAAGTCGCCTGCACATTATCAGGGGTAAAACCGCAAGGTAAGGAGACATAGTCCCGGCTGTTCAGCAAATACGTCATCGCTGGCTGACGTGGTTGCGCCTTGGTCAGCGGCAACATGGTCAAAGTTGAAATAATTGTAATCTTTGAGCGCAGAGCTTTGGGCTGCAACACGCCAAGGGTAGCGCTTCGTCCAAGTTGTCTCCACCACTCTCCCCGTATTAAAATAACCACACAGCCAGCGCAGAGCGGTTTTACTGTGTATCTGCAGTAACTTAAATTCAGTGTTAGGACATGAAAGCTGGCTACTAGAAACTCCCTCATCTGGTGCTCCACTGACACGCTGAGCATGAAGATCAGACGTGGGACACAGACTTCTGCTTCGGTCTGACTACTCCATCTTAAAACACAGTGGTACTTACACTCTGGGCTCGAGCCCCATGGCTGCCCCTGGCGCTGCCTATGGATATAGTTATCAGACACCTTATGTTCTGTTACTTGTTACTGTGGATATCATATTCATCAACTGTCTTACAAAGGGGGAGATAATAGTGATGATAAACTAGTGATAGACTCGAGGATGATCAAGTCTATTTTTACACTATTCTCTGTGAAGTGCTTCAAAGCAACCTCATGCACTTCATAATAGAGCTCACAGTGATCTGTAAGCACCTCCATGACATGAAACACTAAGACCCTCATGTGACATGTGACAAAATATAATTAGCACTCCACATTTAAGTTATGATTTTATTTGTATAGTTAGTAGGACAGGAAATGCTGAGGTACAGTAAGGGGAGGTAGCTCACAGGTATCAAAACATAAAAGTTAGACTTTTTTTTCGGCAAGAAACTGACAGTATGAAGTACGGACCAACCAAGCTGTCCACTACATTCAGCTTTGAAGATGTTGGGTTGGATTGCTGACTGAATGTGCATGATTTGGCATGCAGGGAGTGCCTCCAAGTCACAGAGAATTTATATTTCATCTCCGCCCCGCAAGCTTATAGTTTTTCTTACCCGATCTCCTAAAGGCCTGCAAGTTGTTTAATCTCCAAGTCTGTCTGAATGTTTGTGTGTGTGTGTGTGTGTGTGTGT
>NC_048408.1:3328917-3351948 GCF_013103735.1 Etheostoma cragini
ACACACACACACACACACACACACACACACACACACACACACACACACACACACACACACACACACACACAGCCCAAATGTTGGGAGTAACAAAGACAGACAGTTCTCAATTCATCACTCTTCTTTTCTCTATGGGTGAAAGACATTAACAAGACCAGGACAGAGAAAGGAAGGAGTGATAGACGGACTGGGCAACACATTGTCTGGTGAACAGAGGGTCAAGGCTGCTCACATAAATTGTGTGTGTGTGTGTGTGTGTGTGTGTGTGTGGGTGTGTGTGTGTGTAAGTGTGTGCATGTATGTGCATGTGCATGTGTGTGGACCGCTTAGTCGCAAAAGGCCTTTATACAGTAGCTAACATGACGTGACACTGCAAGAGAGAACCGTGATTTTTAAAATTTCTGAGAACTGTGAGTGGAATTTGTTTTCAACAAAGACAGAAAGAGACTAACAAATTGTTCAGTGAGTGGGTTGTCAGGGTTCAAATGATCCAATAAAACCTGTGTTACAGCTGAAAGGAAATACACTGACTGTGGAATGCATTGAAAGGCAAAAACTATGATTAGAACTGTACAGGTCTAGGAAAATTCCCAGTAGGCCTGCACAATTTAGGAAAAAGTATGAATCACGATTTATTTTTATTTTTGGGGATTTCACGAATCTCTACCACAATTTTTTTCCCACAAAGTGTAATGTTTATTGCACACATGAACCATGACAAAACAAAACAAATTGGCAATACTAAAGATAGATTTTTTTGGCACCTATTGCACATTGCATTTATTTATTTAAAAAAATAAATAATATACATAAAAAAGATATATAAGATATATTTTAAATATATACATTACAGGCCAAAAGTTTGGTTAGACCTTCTCATTCAATGCGTTTCCTTCATTTTCCTGACTATTTACATTGTAGATTCTAACTGAAGGAGACTATGAATGAACACATACGGAACTATGTACTTGACAAAAAAGTGTGAAATAAATAGGTCTTATATTTTAGATTCCTCAAAGTAGCCACCCTTTGCTTTTTTGATAGCGCTGTTCTCTCAATGAGCTTCATGAGGTAGTCACCTGACATAGTTTCCCCTTCACAGGTGTGCCTTGTCAAGAGTTAATTAGTGGAAATTCTTGCCTTATTAATGGAGTTGGGACCGTCAGTTGTGATGTGCAGAAGTCAGGTTGATCCACAGCCAACAGCCCTATTCCACAACTGTTACAATTCATATTATGGCAAGAACCAATCAGCTAAATTAAGAGAAACGAGGGGCCATCATTACTTTAAGAAATGAAGGTCAGTCGGTCTGGAAAATTGCAAAAACTTTGAATGTGTCCCAAAGTGCAGTCACAAAAACCATCAAGTGCCACAACAAAACTGGAAAGAAGACCAAGAGTCACCTCTGCTGCTGCTCAGGATAAGTCCGAGTCACCAGCCTCAGAAATCGCAAGTTAACAGCAGCTCAGATTAGAGACCAGATCAAAACCACACAGAGTTATAGCAGCAGACATATCTCTACAACAACTGTTAAGAAGAGACTGCGTGAATCAGGTCTTCATGGTCAAATAGCAGCTAGGAAACCACTGCTAAGAAGAAGCAACAAGCAGAATATATTAATTTGGGCCAAGAAACACAAGGAATGGACATTAGACCAATGGAAATCTTAGCTTTGGTCTGATGAGTCCAAGTTTGAGATATTTGGTTCCAACTGTGCCTTTGTGCGACGGAGAAAAGGTGACCGGATGGATTTTACATGCCTGGTTCCCACCGTGAAGCATGGAGGAGGAGGTGTGATGGTGTGGAGGTGCTTTGCTGGTGACACTGTTGGGGATTTATTCAAAATTGAAGGCATACTGAACCAGCATGGCTATCACAGCATCCTGCAGCGGCATGCCATCCCCTCCGGTTTGCATTTTGTTGGACCATCATTTATTTTTCCACAGGACAACACACCTCCAGGATGTGTAAGGGCTATTTGACCAAGAAAGAGAGTGATGGAGTGCTGTGCCGTGTACTTTGTCCCTTAAGACTTTGAGAGGCTTGTGACATATGAGCTCTCTGCAAGTGCACGTTTCCTTAGTAACAGTAAATGTAATAAAATGCAAATACATGTATATAAACAACAATGCTGATGTTGACTACAGCTATAGCTCTTTGTTGTCAAAAGTAAGTGCTAATGCAGAACATGCTGAAGAAAAATGGCAAAGACAGATGAAAAGTAAGATATTAAGATATTAAGAAGTCACTTTACCTTGTTTCCAGAGGCACATTGCTACCCAGCACCCAGCTGTCTTGCAGCGGGACGCTCTCAGGGGGCGTGGTCTGCAGCTCGGCTGGTGATTGGCCGGCCACAGGGGCCGGGCTTCCAGTAGGAGGGGTTAGCTGACGCGTAGAATTCAGTGATTGGGCAGCGTGGTGCGTGGAGCCCAGGGATTGGTTAAGCGCTGTTATTGAGGGCTGCTGGCGGTGGGGCGGAGGTACTGGAGGCAGGGTGGAGCCGTGGTGATTGGATGGTTGCTCTGTCAACGAGAATGGAGAAGCATGTTTAGAGGGATGCTGGTCTTCATTCAGCTTTTATAGAGTGACTGCACACTTTTTATACGCCTTCTCTTACGGAGATGGGTTTCTCATTCAATATCTCCATTGATATTTCGTAAAATGCTTTTAAAAAGAGTTTTAAGCCTGGAACCAAGCTAACCTACTAGGAGATGAATCCGGACCATAAAACTCTGGCATGAAAGAACATTTTGAAAACAGCCCAAAAAGGCAAAGGTGCAGGACTGAGTACATAAACAATCATAGACTTCAATGGCAGCAGCTCGCCATAGCCATTCATGGGTTCTTGGATTCAGTGAACAATGCCATGGTAACAGCGAGCTTTACCAATCAGAGACGTCGCTGTAATGCTTTGGATTGTAGGTAATGTGCTACTTCTCCATGACATAGCAAATAAAACATGTTTTTCTTAAAAACAAGGTTGATATTATACAGACTTTTGTTTTCCATAGAGGCATAAACCTTCGTTTCACAATCTCACAGCTCATGGTCAGTCTACCTTGGATGGTTTAGACATTACGGCTAATAATCAAAATGTTACGGGGAAAATGAATGGAATTCAACCACACTCAAGCTCTATTACCCTTCAATTCATCTGTATCCAGTTTGTTGTGGGGAAAACATATTCAATTTTCATATTTCATATTCAAAATTCCATCATATTCCACTTCAGATCAAATATCATACAGTGTCTCATCTGTGAGAAAATACAATTAATTCTTATCACAGACGTTTCCCCGTTATCAAAGTAAATGGGAATATCTGTGATGCTGTAATTGGCAGAAATCTAACTATGGTGCGTGTAGTTGTTCAAGCTGTTGAGACTTTTCTATTGACTTCTTTGAGTCAGACAGCTCCTCTAAATGTATCAGCCCTGAGGCAACAGATGGACAGATTGAAGATGCCGCGGAAGATCAATGGCATAACTTTAATATTTATATAGGTGGTGGCAATAAAATTAAATGCACCTCTATATAGTGTTCTGTGTGCGTACATGTCCAACTTTGTGTGTGCCCCAGAGTTGATTTATGGCTTAAAACATGACATTATGATGTCATGTTTGAGTAGCTGTTCTAAGTGAGAAATAATATTAACTGAAGTCAAATCTTTGCTGTTTTCTTCTAAATTTACACACACCAAGACCTCGTCCTTTTGTTTTCTTTCCGTTATATTATACAACCCTGAGGTGCTAGTGGTGGCAAACAACTACTAGTAGAGTCTGTCAATGGCAGATGAGATTTAAATCAAATGTATTGCAGTAATGAATTCAGTAGAAATGAATATCTGCTGATAAACACTTCTTGAATCTTGATGTCATGCTGTTGCTTGTAAAGATCATCTAAGACAAATGTAAGAAGAAAAGCTTGTAGCTGTCAAATTCCAAATTGGATGGTAACCACTATGTAAATGTCGTGGCCGGGGCCAGGGAGAACTGTGACCCAATCCTTTACTCAGCTCAGCCCAGACGGCCTGAATACTGATCAGTGATTGGCCTTCACAAAACCCCACTTCGTTTCTGTAAAAATATTTGTTTAAAGTTGACCTGGCTTCAACTTTTCCCTGCTGTTTTTTTCCCCCATTGCTTTTTGGCTCCTTTTCTGTCCTCAGGGTGCTCTGAAGGAAATGAATGGCAATGTATTTGATTTGCATAAAGAGCATCACATCTCCATTTCCCAGCCCTGCTGTTATTCATTCTCCAGTGCCCTCACTAGAGAGAAAATAGAAAGCAAAAGGAGAAAAGGAGGAATATGTGGAGGAGAAGTAGGGTGGAATTTGTGTTTGTGCTAGCTCTACCCCTCCTCCTCCCCCTTTTTCTCTCCATATGCTGTTTTGCCGACTTAGTAATTACTCCACTTATGCAAACCTTCAAGGCTAAATGCTGACAGACACACACACACACACACACGCACACACACACACACACACACACACACACACACACACACACACACACACACACACACACACACACACACACACATACACACACACAGAGTCAGAATTTTCTGGATGAGTGTTAAAGAATCATTAACAAGTCTACATCTGTGTGTCATCACTGCAAATGTAAATCTAAACACCTTTTATTCACTCAGATGCTAAAAAACAACACACACACGTACATCACTCTGGGTACTGTTTGCCGAAAAAAAGTGATGAATGAATCTCAATGAGAGACAGACAGGGTGATTTATCGCCCTAGCTGACAGACAAAAAGTCTTAATGCAGCAGAAAAGATTTCTCATGTGTGTGTCACGATCAATGTCCCATTCCATCTTCCAAAATATTGTATCTCTGGTCTCTATGTGTCTGTCTATTAATCCTAATGTCAGACCCAAAATACTTCTAAAAAAAGTTTAAATTTGGGTATGAAAAGTAGTTTTAGTTGTGCAAGAGAAAACTCAGATTGGACAGATAGTCTAGCTAGCTGTCTGGATTCACCCTGCAGAGATCTGAGGACCAGGTAATCATAGTCCTCAGAGATCAGCCGCAGGTTAGAATTACAACAAACGAAAAAAACAAAAGGAAGCAGAAGGAATTGGACACCCAGCTGAATGAAGGTCATCCAGCAGAAATTACGGAAGCAACGGAGCAATCCTGGGAATGGAAGGTCGTGGCTATGAATTATATGTAGAGACACAACCTGCCTATAGGTGACATCCAAATGGGTCTGTGATGTGTCTCAAACAGCAGCCACAGCCTGGACACTGAGACCAAAACCCACCGGCTTTTTCTGGGTGCTGAACAGTTCTTAGTCTTCTGTCTTTTTTTTTTTCTTTCTTTCTTTTTTTTTTTTGACTTTTTGTTTTCAAATTCAGTTTGAGTTTTATTAGTGTTTAAAAAGGGTTTGCTTATTTGTTTTTTGTAATGCTAAGTTTTGTTTAATTTTTGTTAGTTTTAGTCTTTATTTGTGATATTGGTTATTTGTTGAGGGATTCAAAAAGGTCAAAATAAGTATTGTGTAATATTTACTCAACAAAAGCAACATCCGGTTTTAGAAATATGTATTGTCTGTAATAGCAACAGTACATAGAATATGGCCTAAATATGATCATACATTTTTCAACAGTCCACACAAGACACCGCAGTAAGTGCAGAATGTGGAAGTGATGTGTTCCAGGACAAAAACTAAACAGCCAACAGACTAAAGAACATATACATGAACAGGCGTTTGGAACTTTGGTTTCAATAAAGTGTCAAACTTCTTGAAGTCCATCGACTCACACAGCTGTGTGGACATCCATGTACATATGCAATAATATGCACATGTATAAATACAGCACATTTACATCCCAGTATTAATCCACATATTAACCTAGGCTTCTTCCTGCTTTTGGTGTTCCCGCGTATTTGCTAACCAGGTACCGGGTTAGTTATTTCGTTTGTTTTTGTTAACGATTATAACCTTGATCTACACACAGGTATCCAATAATGCAGCTTTTTCTAAGGAAATGGTGTGTGTGTGTGTGTGTGTGTGTGTGTGCGCGCGTGCCTGCGTATTCAGCTGACAGACAGAAATGTTCTGTTTTGTGAACTACCCTTCAAAACTCCTAGAAGTTTTAAAAATAGAGCTGACACAGTCGTTATTTTTAGGATTTATCCTATATCAGTCAATAAGGAGCTACTTATAGCCTTCAGGAGCTTCGTGAAAATGACACCTGGAGTGTGGCATAAGTCATTAATTGTCATTTGCCATGACATAGTCTCTAAATAGTCTCTTGTGCAATTTGCATTCCAAGATCTTCCTCTATTGTGTCAAGGCAGTCATTGGTTATGGCTTCCATTGTCATAACTCATACAGTTTCTAACAACAACTAAACAACAAGTTATTGCTAACATGCACAGGTAGTAGTTAAGCTCAAATGGATGAAACATTGATCTGTAGTGAATTAAGAAGTGCATTTGTTGAGGATAAAGTCAATAAGACATTCAAGGGCAACACAAACACACCATCGTGAATATCAAGGCCACAGGTTCATCTTTACACGTCAAATATGAAAGTTATGTGACTTGCACTAACACACCCTGTGGTGTTTTGGTTCTACCTACTGAACACACTCACGTGGTCATTAAAATAGTTTCCTCCTCCCCTGCAGCTCTGTCTCGGAAGATACATTTGTGTAAGTATAAATTAGGTCTGTGAGACGAATGGACATGATTAGATTTTTTACTATAAACTCAATATCACTTTCACATATAGTTTAAATAACTACCATGCGATAGGACAAAGTGTAAGTTACTTCAGTTCAAATCAATTTCCCCATGCTCTAAAATAATCACCAGGGAGGAAACAGTCTATTGTTAAATCCTCCTTGGGATGCAAATCAGAAAATAAGGCACACAACTGTCTGTTGCAGCCAAGTCCCAATCTCTGCAGGACAATAAGCAATCAGGTCACATGTACACGCACACACGCACACACACACACACAGACACACACACACACACACACACACGCACACCTTTCTTTTCCGTCAATACACGTTAGAAAGAAAAATACCCAGATCCAGAAAAAAGATGAGAGTGAAGAGAAAGAGAGGGCAACAGACCCTGAAGAAGTACAGATAAAGTTATGCAAATCAATGACCAGACCAATGAAATTGGTGGAGTGATAAGAGATGAAATTTTGTGTTAAGGAAAGCCAGTCCCTTCATATGTACGGGAGCTTTCTTTTTCTCCTTGCAGTGCACTGTAAAATATGATTCAATTCAATAAAATAAAATTCAAATATATCTTTCAGTGCACTGTAAAATACAGAAAACCGGGGCCATCTGAATGGAACTCATGTGTCTTGCAAAGGGGGAGAAAAGCACTGTGGGTTCCATCATCTCGCAAATACAACACAACATACTTGCAGCAGGCAAAAATGTTAATCAGTTAGTTAATTCATTTAAAAAAAACGTTCTTAAGATGCAATTGTCAGATGTACAATTGAGAATATTGCCTTTACATCAATTAAATGTTACTTTATCTTGAAATTTAATTTTTTTTTTTTTGCTGATGCAGCTGGAACAGATATTGTTAACACCACACTGTAATCATGGCAAACACACACACACACACACACACACACACACGCATGCAGGTCACGTCCACCAAGATTAATTTAGAACAAAATCCCTTAACAGAGGGCATTTTAAAATGAATTCCAACTCCCTCAGTTTAAGTCAAATACATGAAAATTATTAAAATGTTGCTGCATAGGGCGCATCAAACTATTATACAGACTCCGGGTCAAACAGCAAAATACGTCCTCCTATAAAAGCCACACTAACACAGTGTTGTGGAGAGGCTGCAGCCTTCTGTGTTAGCTCTACACAAAAAATGGACCCTGCTACTTTAGGGCTCCAATTTCCTGATTATAAAACACAAGTATCTGTCAGGCAAGTCATTTATTAAACATGATAAAAGCCATATTTGCCATTCCTTTTTTATGTCAGTGTGTTCAGACGTTTTGCCACTAAACAATATCAAACAACTTAACACTGGCTATACTGACATCTATAACTATCTATAACCATAACTAACCAGATCAGAACATATTCATATGTCTGTGGGATGAAAATAAAACAAAAGAAATGCTGGAGGGACATCAGGACTGTCTGGACTGTAATGGACACTGGTCAGAAAACATTCCTTACACGTTTGTTGATTACACGAAACCTCTTTTTTGGATCTACATGAACCTTGTCTTCCTAGCGAGTAATGTCATCCCACCTAGAGGTGTCTCGGAACAGATGATTACCAGCACACTTTTATATGTCAGGCTTATGAAAATGATGTCCCACTGGGCAAACCATTTTCTGAGTATGAGATGATTATCTAACTGTGGTGTCCAGTCGTTGCTCTGTAGGCACTCTGCCTTTAGTCCTAGGTACACCACAGCACAACAGTGCCAAAATCAGATGGTCTCACTCCCTCTCATTCCTTAATTAACTCCCAGAGGGCCTCTGCTGTGTGCTTGAATTAACAAGTGAAGACACATACTGTTAGATGAGCTGACAGGAAATTTGCAAAAGAAGAAGAAGAAGAAGAACAAGAACAAGAAGAAGAACAAGAACAAGAACAAGAACAAGAACAAGAATAAGAAAGAAGGAACAGAAAGCCTATGTTTTGCTTTTGTGATCCTCCTGGAACTGCTCTGTGTGTACAAAGTGACCATGCTGTAGTTACAGTATGACAGGACAAATGTTTTGCAACAAATATGTGAACCCTCAGGTTAGGATCTTAGTACTCCAAAATACACACACACACACACACACACACACACACACACACACACACACACACACACACACACACACACACACACACACACACACACACACACACACACACACACACACACACACACACACAGTTCTCTCAGTGTGCATACACAGTAATTTGCCATCTCAGTGGAGCAGTGAGGTTGAGGGTAGAGGTTATTTATCAAAGACAGAGCTATGATAAGCTTCACCATGACTCTCTGTCTCCATGTATGGATGTCTATATGCCAATCACTCTCTCTGTTCTTGTTCAACGCTTATTCTCCCTCTGCATAACTAACTTCCCAGTCTCTCTCTCTCTCTCTCTCTCATAAACCAAGTTAAATATTATACACTTCCCTTGTTAGTGCTTCCAAGGTTTTGTTCTTTTTTACGGAATTTGGTGTTCACTCCACAAAGTAGCTAAAAAAAAAGAAAGATCCATTACAGCATAATGAACGTCTGACGCACATCGCGTCTTCGGAATATAGAGCCATGGAGAACTTTTGTTCTGAAAAGTTGTGTTTGAATTCTTGCTATTTTTCTTGCTATTTTTTTTTTTAAAGGTCAACTGAAGGATCAGGGTTGGTGTTAAACTCCATCACTGTTGAACGAAAATTGAACAAAGTGAGACAAAAAGAGGATACAGAAAGAACAGGAGGTGACACAAGAAGTCAATTAAAAGTTTCAGAAGCAACAACATTGGTCAACAGAGTTTAGATGAGGTGGACAGAGAACAATGTGGACTGAAAGAGAGGAACAGCAAGAGGTAAGACAGGGAGGGTAGGAATGAGAGATTTCGAGGAGAATGAAAACTAATAGAGAACAGATCCTGGGGAAAGTAAAAGGATCATCGACAAAGTAAAAGAGGTCAGTAGTAGAGTTAAGACTTGTGGTTTTTGAAGCGTAAAAACTCATTCCACCTCTGTACTCCCAGCAAGGAGAGGGGAGTAAGGAAGGCCTCTCTCCCCAGCCACATGCTGCCTTTGTGGGGCATGTAGGTGGAAAGTGCCCCTCTCTGCTTAATGACCCACACCAGGAAAAAAGATAGAAATTAAAACACAGGAAAAGAGAGACAGAGGGGGCAGAGATGTTTTAGGTGGGATCATTCCAATTCTATTGAGACAGGCGCAGTTTTACACTGCTACACAGATCAGAAATACTAATCATATTACATATGTTTTTAGCCAATGCCAAATTACAGAGAGCGTAGGCTGTGTTTACTGTTTTTGGAGGTAAAACACTGTGCAAGAGGCTCACAGTTTTGTTCCCACAAATAAAAACATGCAAGCACTGTAATGATGTCATTTGTAATAACATGAATTCTTATGAACAGTTCATAATTAGACTATGAAAACCCAAAGTGACAGAAAGTAAAAGGTACGGAGCGCATACTAATCCGCTCACAGACATATTGCCATGTAATCAATGTGCTCAGTAAAAATGTTTTAGTAAAAGGCCATAAAGCAGATAAATCTTGTTAAGTAAGGTCAGGTCTAGACATTTTTTTAAATGAGTTGCCATGGATTGTGTCTAGCTGACTGAAATTACCACTCAGACTTGTCTCGTTCATGAAGCATAATGCACTGCACCAGCAAAACATGACATCACGTTGCTTCTAGTGCTGTCTGCATCGAACACGACAACAAAAAGTTACTATGGTGTCTCTAAATATGAATCTAAAGCAACAATCTACAGCTCTTCTAAAGCTCACCCTTCCCCCCATGTTTCCCTAACTGTCATGACTAACTGTTACTAACCCACACACCCTCCCCCAACCATCTTGTCAGTGATTGGCTGGTACGGGTTTGTTGTATTTTGGTGGCTATCCTGTGGCCCTAGTGTTTGTTTGACGTTTACGACCCCTGTGCTGTCTCCCGAGACCGGGCTTTTTCACAGAGTATTCAGGGGGCCGGCAGCCAGCTTTTTCACAGTGTATTCAGGGGGCCGGCAGCCAGCTTTTTCACAGAGTATTCAGGGGGCCGGCAGCCAGCTTTTTCACAGTGTAATTAGGGGGCCGGCAGCTAGCGGATCAAGGATAGATGCCTACGATTTAAGAAAAAAATAGTATCGCCCTAAAACCATGCGGGAACTCATAGTGCACCTTTAAGGTGACAGGTTGGGGGGGTGTTATATGGCTCAAACATACACGGGACTTAGACCCAAGAGAAGAGACCTGGGTTTGTGTCGCGGTTAAAAGTAAAAGTGAACTGTAACTTTTTACTTTACAGAACAAACAAAACATCATGTTCTGCATCATGCGCGCAACTGGAAGTGAACTTATGTAACAGATGCATGCCCGATATGGTTGCCTATAGTCCTCTTTTAATTGTAAAATATACTGGCAGACTAATTATACTACAATGTTAAACTAATATCCTTTTACCATGCAGACGGGACTTGTGTAAGTCTGTCAGTGATGGTCTTCCTCAGCCTATTCAGAAATTTCCACCCAGACAAAAAAAGAAGGGAGTATATCATCTTATTCTGGGTAAACTGCTCTAGGTCACTTTATATTTTAGAGCTCTTAAAGCTCCAACTTTTTGAGTGGATTCTTAGCAAACACCTTTTTGTTCTTTTACAAATATGTGCTCATGCTTCCTATGTACTTTGCCATGTTGCGCCTCCATCTTTAAACCACATTAGCCAAAGATGGACAAAGACCTACCTCAGCATTTTGTGCTTTTCTACTCAGTAGAAGCGTGACAAATGCCAGGGATGGAAGGGGAGAAGATTGGAAAGCCGGTTGCCGCTAAAGTTGCCTGCTTTCTTCTCTAAAGGTAAATCTGCCCAATTGTGTTAATTCAAAGTTTTAAAGCTGCTTGGCTAACTATAGCCTGGTTGGAGAATGACATCTGACATAGAATGACATCTAGGATACTTTTCCTCGTGTCAACAATAAAAAAAGGATTGTCTACCTTATAACATAAACGTAATCATATATGTGTGGTGAATTCCCTGGCAGACAACTCAAGTCCTGCAGTTGAAATACAGACTAGCTCCAGCTAGAACAGCTGCATGTAACCATGGAGATACTAAGAGATCATTTTGGTTCCACTGACTTTTTTTTACACTGCTTAGAGAAAAATATTAGAAACACAGACCTCCGTTGCCTCTCTCATGGAATGTAAACATTGCCTCACTATATTTTGCGCTCCCCCACCGAAGGACTTAAAATGCAATTGGAATGGGAGGGGCTACAAAGTTATGTACATATACAATTTCAGCGCTAGATGGGAGAAATTCTTAAACAATGTAGCTTTGACGAATTAGGGCTGGTCTTCAATGCTGATTCTCTGGTAGTCTCCAGCCCTTCCAGAGGCCTCAGCTCCTCCATTGCTGCTGGCCTATTGGTCAGGAAGAAAGCGTGATGCGTTCATGAACTACGCTTTAAAAGTCTGGACCCCTCTCTCTGAAGATAGAAAAAAGTTTAAAAAAAGCCGTGCCTGTGGATACTTGATCTTTACTTTTATTAATCAACTCTGTATTTTGATTGCATTTTTGAAAATCAACTGCATTTATATAGAGCTTTTGAATACAGTAGTAGAAGAACCATTCACCATTCACACACATTCATACACTGGGGCCGAGGCTGCCGTACAAGGTGCCACCTGCTCATGACATACACATTCACAGGAGCAATTCAGGAATCCTTGTCTTGCCCAAGGACAAGCCGACATGGGATTGCAGGCCCCTGGATCAAACCTCAAACCTTCTGCTCTACCACCTGTTTGTCTCATCTTCCTGCCTGTCTTTTTAACTCAGTGCACTTTGACCACCTTGAGCTACATTTTATGAGAGGGACCTGACAACCGGGTAGTATTAGTATTAAAACAAACAGCACATTGGAAGTACAATATGGCCTTGAAAAGGGGGCAAGAAAACAAGGGATTGGACTAGTGGGGGAACTCCCTGAGAGCTGTGAGAGCCTCCAATACCTTCACTGTCAACAGGATGAATTGCAAAACCTGAATTGATGAAGCTAAAGTACCATATGTGTCTCTAACACAAAGAGAGAGCTCTGATCCTCAGCTAAGAATATGAACAGGCACTCGGGTCATCTGCAGACAAGCTTTATGTTATCTAAATGCTGATGGTTCTCTCCAGATGAGGCTAGAAATATAACACTGTGTATGAGAGTGGTAATGAACAAAAGCTTGATTGCTGAGGCTGACACGAAACATCACTGGTGTTGGTTTACATTAAAATAAACAAATGACTAAAGCCATAATTCAGCTATTTAGCCAACAGAAACAAATCCCATTCCAGTCAGTTATTAGGGTATCTGCTTAACGGGATGTACTCCATATTCAGAAGAGTAAAATCCATATTTTGCTACGCAAAGAGAAAATGGAGTAAATAAGGGGCCTCAAATATTAATGTGTGCTAGTGCGTGTGTGTGCTCTTTCTCCCCACTTCTCCCCAGTAACTCCTGTGCTGTAAAATGTTCATGGCCACTGCATCTGACAATACAACATCACCTTTTAAAGAAAAAAAGAGACATGGAGAGAAAGAGAGAGGAGGAAAGGAGGGAGGCAAAGGATAAGTGAAGACCCGGAGAAAGAAACAAAAAGTGACACACGTGAAGGTATTAAGACAAAGTGAAAGGAGAAGGAAAAAGGGAAGAGAAACCATGAAATGAAAACATAATGGGATGCAGCAAAGAAGGTGAGGAGAGAATGTGAGAGGAAAGGGAATTCCGTCACAGTCTTTCTACAACAGGTCGGCCAAGACTGACGGTTAGTACTCAGAGACCACTTTAATGCCGGCGTTAGCGTCCCAGTAATCCGCTTAGACACAGCAGCACTGGGAAGGGATCTCTGCATGGAATTTAAGCTACAGTAGTCTACATTTTATAAAAACAAAAGAAAGCGGGGCCACTTTGTATGACATGTGTTTCTGGTGCTATCATAGAGATTGCTAACTTGTTTTCCACACAGCAATCAGTGATTTGGAACTTCGACACATTAAAGTAAAATACGGATGCTTGGCATTTGTGGTTTTCTTTTCATACTACATACTACGTACTTTATGCAACTCTCTGCCATTGTCTCTGAGAGAGAACGGGTTGGTAACTTTCAAGTTTCTATTTGAGATTTTTTGAAACATGACCTCCCCTCACCCTCCAAATTAGGAATTATGACATGAAAGGAAAGTGACATAACATGAACAAAAAGACAAGACATTGCAGCAGTTTCCTGGACATTACTAAATCAAGTATCAAAAACAATATTGCAATTTCCTAAAATAAAAAAGCACAACCTTATTTTTTAAAATAATTATTATTATTTAAATAAATTAAAGTAGACCTCAGAAACACTACTGCTGTATTGACCCTTTTTTCTGATTAAAATGCTATATTTCAATCTAGGCTGATATTTGTATATTGTAGTAGCGAATCTCAGCATGATTACCATGCGTCTAGCTCAGAATGACTGAGTCCTGTTGAGTGTGTGGGGTGCCAGAAACATAACAAAAAAGCCAAGCTTAAGTTGGTGTCAATTCTGTACGTCTGAGTCAAATGTCTCTACTGTTTGTAGATTTTTCTCTTCTCGGTGACTCATCACAGAGAAGAGAAACATGGCACGGAGGTCACCTTTCTGGGCAATTACACTTTGTCCTGTTAGGAATGAAATGTAATACTATATCCTTGCAAAGCAAAGTGTGAGGTAATCCTTCCAAAGAAACCTGGAACAATAACAGCTGGAGCTCTGCACTCACCATCTCTTCCTAGAAACAGATCAGTGCACTGGCTTTATGGGTGATAGAGTTCTCAGTGCAATCCAAAAACAGCTATCTCTATGCAACTTGTTAGTCACATTCAACATTTCCATCCAAAAACCTATCTGCTAAAAGTTGTCCCTTCAATGTTTTATTTATTCATATATTCGTAGAACAATAATGATATCTAAGTAAACATGAGGCAAAAAAATAACACAGGGTTATCTTTTGCCATAGCTCAACGCCAAAGGGGAAAGTTGCCGATTTCCAACCCTTCTGAAGTTTTACCGGCGGATAAACGCAGACCTCCGGGTACTGGAGACATTCATCTGTATGTACGGGAGAACAGAATATTTGAAGTCTTCCCCTCAAGTTACCAGCTAAGGCTAGCAGTAGCTAGCTAGCTTGGTTACATTTTTCAAAACAAATCTACTTCTAGTTTTGCAATTTGTGACTCTGCCAGATCCCTGGTCTTAATATGACAGTCTTTAACTCAGATGTGAGATGGTGTCAGACATTAGTCTTTTAAAAGTCTGTTTAAAGTCTTGTTGTGTCTGGTAGGAGCACCACTGCTAGTAAAGCTCATTTGGGTGGGAATGGAGAATTAAAGGGAAGGAAGGGACTTAACTGAAGATAGGGAAAGTGTTATTGATGGTTATATCACTGGACATTAAAGACAAAAAAACTTATTTAGAAGGAGGAAGTAGAGAGATAAGCATCACTATAAGTCTGTTTCCTTTCCTTGATTTGGACAAAAAACAGGAGAAACTTCCTCTCCCTTCTCCCTTCCATTGTTGTCATTTCCATCTTTTCTTTCTCTCCCTCCATATTTTTCTCCAATTGCCTCCCTCCTATTCCAGCCATACTCTTCATCTGACCTCCTCTTACTTTCCTTTCCTCTCTTCCACTCGGTTATTTAGTATAGGCAGCTGCAGCCTTTTCAGAGCCTCTCATCAGTCCTCCACATTTCTCGCTCCTTATTGTAGCACCAGTCTATTGACCCTTCATCCACCCTCCCTTCCCTCCCTCTCTCTCTCGCCCTCATTCTCTCATTCATTTTCTCCTGCCAAGTCAGCTCTCGATGCCCTGTTGCTCTCTCTCTCTCTCTCTCTCTCTATCCGTTATTTTACTCTAGCTCTGGCCAAGTCGTTAATATGGAAGACAGTGTTCCTCAAAGCCACTGGGTCTTCCTTTGCTTTTTCTTCTTAACTCTTTCATCTGTTTTCTATCCTTTTTTTGTCCACATAGCCACCAGGACCTTTTTTGAACGTATGTCCTACTCTTTGTTTCCATATTTCCATCACATTCACTTGTTTTGCTCTCCCAACCACTCTCACAATCAAATTTGCTTTATTGCGTTGGTATTATATGAAACATATTGCCTGTGTAGTGACATACCATTAAATCTCAATAAAACCACACTAAGAGTCCATTGAGTCCCTTGAGGCTGCAAGGCTCACTCTATGAAAATTGCTGGACGGAGCACACATACTGACCATTTTGCTATCATTAGAGTTTAACATGAGCACAAGGGCTAAAACAGACGCTTGTCTAGAGGGTGATGCTTAGAGAGAGGACGTGGGACCCATTCAAATCAAAATGGTTTTACCTAAGTTGTGCCTTCAAACAGCTTAAAACAACCTAGTCTATATCAATATCACATCTGGGATTGCTTTGTTGCTGCCAGACATTCTGCCGTATGTCCTTTTTTTACCTCACGCCTACTTTGTGTTGTACTTCTAACCTCCGGTGGATTTCTGAGGACTATGGTTAACTGCTCCTCAGATCTCTGCGGGGTAAGTCCAGACAGCTAGCTAGACTATCTGTCCAATCTGAGGACTATGGTTACCTGGTCCTCAGATCTCTGCAGGGTAAATCCAGACAGTTAGCTAGACTATCTGTCCAATCTGAGGACTATGGATACCTGCTCCTCAGATTTCTGCAGGGTAAATCCAGACATCTAGCTAGACTATCTGTACGATCTGAATTTTCTGTTGCATGATTAAAACAACCTTTGAACATACAAATGTTCCACCAAAACAAATGCTTTCCTGAGGCTATTTTGCAACGGCACATGACAATTGGGATTGGTTTCAAGAAATGTCAATAAACAGCAGCCCAATTTCCACAAAAAAAGAACACAAAAACTGATTGACCACATCAAAAGCCAAGTGGCCTTACCCCTGCTTCATGGGGTCATTTTGAACAAAGAATATTGTCATTTAGGTTTGGTGGCCTGTTGCCCAATCACCAAAAGAAAGAGAAGACTGCATTTAAAACTGTCACATTCAATCTGTGACTTTTGTCATGTCTTTTATACAACTACACTCAGTACTGCTTTCAATAACTGAGTCAGGGATTTTCCTTTCAAAAGCAACCTGGCAAGGAGCTTTTACTGTGTTGACTAGTAGTAATTTATAGAAAAATAAATGTTCAGGTGTGTAGTGGCAGGTTTGACCAATTATATTTCATAGCAGTGAGACCTTTTCCAGACAGATGAGGACATACTGACCCTGGGAACAGTGAGTTGTTGGTCAATAACTCCTGCATTGCAGGCTAACTGAGAAGGAGACCAAACGCATTTAAAAGATAAAAAATAACATAAGTATACACTGGCCATGCTTCCATTTATTCTGGCTCCAACATGACATTTTTAACTGACACATGCAATGGCAAGATGGTTAAGGCTAACGCCTGCTTTATACTCTGCCAATGTGTACCAAGTGTAGGCTGTACATGCGTACGTATGCTCTCTGCTCATTCAGCAGATGTGAGTAAATTGGCGTCCTTGGGCCCAGTCTGTGGTTTCAACCCACTAATCCTCACAGCGGAAGCAAAGCCAACGTTGCCCTGGAATGAGGTATTTATACGTATAAAAGCGCTTTGAAACGATAAAGAAGTAACATCTGGAAAATACATCATGAACGTAAGAGGGACATTAATAAGAGGGATATTATCTCCATTTATATTTGATTGGTTGGCAGTATTATTTATTCAGCACCCTACCTTAAAACATGCTGTAGCAGATGTTGGCATCAGGTTGTAAATTCGAGACATATTTTGTCAAGGACACCAAAAACTTTCCCTTGATTGCCCTTTTTTGCAGCAGCAGCATTCTTTTACAAAAAAACCTTTTCCAGAGTTTCTTTAGGTTTCCCCCTAGTCAAATTTAAGAAAAGTACGTTTTATGACCATCACAACATCAACTGAGCTGAGAAGTATCACTAAACTTGCACTTCCCCAAAAGACTGGTGCCAATAACACAAAAGCTGATTTGCTGCAATATAAATTCCATGTTAGTCTCATCTGTAGTCGGAAATAGAGCATGACCGAGAAAGGATTTTTTAAGGCCGATAGCGATACAAATATTTGTTGATTTCAAAATCCGATATTCCAACATTTTTTTAATATCCAGAAATGCGTAACAAAACATAAAAACATGTTCCCAACATTAGTTATTTGTAGTTATTTATGAGTCCTCACTAAAATAATATTATAATACAGTTTAAAATAAACTTGCTGTTTTATTTTCACAACAGAACAAAGGAATATCAAAATGTATTAAAGATCTAATAAATAAAATGTATAAAAATATAAACTTAAGATATGAAACTTAAAGTCCTTTGAAGAAAAACAGAATAACAAAAAAAATCATTAGTGGCCAACAGAGTTATAACATGGTTAAAGGGTGTTTAGTCCGTTTATACATTTATTTTTAAATATTCAGTTATTGGCCATTATAAATATAGATAGTTTGTAAAATGCCTAATATCGGCTGATAATATCGGCCCAACCAGATATATCGGTTTGGTCATAATACAGCGACCTTTGAACGTGCATATGTTCCATCTAAACAAGTTCCTTCCTGAGGCTATCTTGCAGCACCAATAAACCAAAGCACATTTCTCTCCCATCCCAGAATGCTGTGTGGACTAGCCAGGCCCACCTTTGCAGCACTGTGGAGGACGTTTAGGCAATGCCAGACTAATAATAATGTGACCTAGCAAAATACTCAGACACATTGAAAACAACCCAACGTTCACAATTAATCCTTGCAAATCTCTGAAAGCTAAGCTGAAAAACAATAATAGCTTTTGCACCAAGGATTAGGACCAATCAAAACCAAATCAAGACCTCTCAGTCAAACATGAAATACAAACGAGCTTGAACTCTGACAGCGAGTTGTAGTATAAAAATATTAAGTATAAAATATTCTTCCAGCTACGTCTCATTTCATAGTCAGGACAGTGCACTGGCTGTCACACACGTACGCACACAACCACACACACACACACACACACACACACACACACACACACACACACACACACACACACATCCACTCTATCTCTTTGCCTGCGTCTCTCTGTCTCCTTGTATGGAGTCTGCTACAACATTTTGATTTACTTAAGTGACTCCATTCTGCAATCAGCCTCAGACATGAGCTGCGTGTTTGTGCCTTTTTCCATTTGTGTGTATTTGGCTTTAATACCGGCCACCAGCCACTAGCCTGAGGTTCATTAGCCTGATCAATGATTGACTCTCTCTTCTCTTACAATTTTCTTTCAAATAACTTCTCTGCCATTTGACCCCTCTCTCTGCCTCTATCCTCCATCGAAATCTCATTGATTCTTTCTCATGTCAAGACAGATCCTTTCTTTCTTTCTTTTGCTCTTCCTACTCTCCATCCCTTCTTTCCATCACTATCATTGATTAGGTCTGGTGTTGAGGAGAAATATGTTTTTTTCTCTCTTCTTCTCTCTCTCTTTGTCTCTCTCTCGCCTTCCTCTCTCGTATGCAGTGGTTCATTGATTAGTTCTGGTGTTGAAGAGAATTGCCTACTGGGTCCCAAAGTAAAAAGCACTAAGTGTTATTCGTGTTTGTCTCTCCGCCTCGGTCTGACCTCCCTTTTGCTTTCAGTAGAGACGTCGTCAATAAGCCTTGGCGTCATCCCCCCTGTTTGCAAAGAAACTTGTCTGTTTTCTGTTGTTTTTCCGCTTGGAGCTGATAGCCTTGGCGTCTCTGAGGAATCTAAAGGCTGGACAGTGGAGGGGTTTTGGCGTCTTTTCACTCAGGGAGAGTTGAGGAGTGGCGAGCTATTACACCGTCTTTGTTCACATGTCTACAAACAGATGTCACAGCTGGTTTAAAACAGTTTAGAGCTAATACTGGCTTTTCATTGGAGAAGAGATTGGATAAAGTTTGTCTAATTACTTAAAGTAGAGGTCTTCAATGTGTTTTTAGGCCAAGGACCCCTTTGCTAATAGAGAGAGAGAGCAGGGACCCCCTTACTGAATATAATAAAATTGAGTTGCGTATAAACAGGACCTTCTTAACATGTAGGGCGGCCTCAAGCCTACAGACCTTTTTAAGGTGCATATTATAGCTTTTAAATAAATATTTTTCTGGCATATTCACATATTTATACATCATATTTTAATGTTAAAAAGGCCATCATCAATGTAGTTTCCATTAAAACAAATATATCTTTACTACTAATATGTTGGATTCATGTATGTAATGTACATCTTCAGACATTGACCCCCCCTGCAGCTACCCCATGTTGAAGATCTCTGACTTAAAGCATAACTTCTAGAATGAATTAATATCACCTTGCTAGTTAACATTAGCCTGAACTGAATCTAATGAGACATGTTGATCAGGTCAGAAAAGGTCTTAATGAATGAACTGTCTTTGTCTGTCTTTTAATGGACAATTTTGACTTGATTGCCAATTAATGTTTGTAAGCCTTCTCCACATTACATAAGCGTACCCTCCAGTATTTTACAATTCTAATATACAACATCTGGGTAAATACATATCAGATAATCTAAGATCAGATGACATAGGCTTACATATGCTAAGGAAATAATGATCATAATAAGTCACAGTAAATCAGAATTGAAGTCCTGTGGCAACATGAACTGGACCTTACGGGTGTAGTTTTCAGGATCATGAAAGACTTTGAATTTGTGACTCATAAATAATGAGACAAAGACAGAGCCTGACATGGATTAAAATAATGGGTTGGAAACCAATTCAGAGTGAAAACGGTAAGGACTATGAGCTCTAGTGATCAACAATGTTTTCACAGGTTTGTTTATGATCCATCTTGGGATTTTCCTGTCAAAGTGAATACAGTTGTGTCCCTCTGACTAACAGCAGTACGTTTGAAAACAAGGAGAATCCAAGAGGAGGCCTTGAGGCCTGAGACAGCACTGTGAATAAAATACAAAAATACAGTTTCTGTATCCCACCTTGTGGTATACTCTAAAGGAAGGGGGGAGGCTCACTGTTCAGCCTGCATTGTAACCACTGTGTGTTGTGTGTGTGGATGACAGGGAGGGAGATAAACATCCCAGTTCAGACTCAGACTCCCACTGCATGGAGACACCAACAGATAGATATAGTGCTGTCATATTTGCTCTTAAAGTTTAAGTTCTGCTTAGCTCAAACAGCAGCAACACATCTGCATACCTTTCATTTACACTCTTGAATGGGTGTGTCAGTTTCAACACTAGCTTTGATATGCAAGCACCCATTTGTACAGTATGTGACTATCACAGCCAACTGTATGTTTTTTAATGAATTGTAAAAACTGAAGAAAAAAAATACACTGTATAACCACACTAGGTTGGTCTAATCAATTCTAATTCATAAAGTGCAGGGGATGTCCATATTTAAAGGGAATTAATGTACTTTTCCGGCAATGTTTCCATGTTTTATGCTTTAATCACAAAAACAAAGGCTCACCCAATAAGTGCAATACCCAACAGCACCCCTCAGGCTATGTCTACTTGTGTTTTCATTTGCTCGGGCCACAAAGCAAAATGTGATTAGATGGCCGTGCACCAACCTCTCTGTATATGAAAAAAAAGAAACTCAAACCTGTTGTAAGACTGCATAAAGTTCTGTTTTAGGTAAAAAAGAGCTAGCCATCAGCAGCATTAAGACAGAATGTGCATTACATTTTAAACAGGTGTAGTTTTTGCTGCAGCAGGTCATTTTTACTCAGCGTTAGGTGACTTCCATTCATTCAAATTTTAAAAGAAAAAGAAAAGCCTAGATTCTCTCTCTCCTCTCTCACTGCTCAGCGACATCCTCCTGTAAATAAGGAGTTTTAAAGAAATGGGTCTCTGCATTTGTGTGTACATCGTTTATGCAAGCTAAAGGCCTCTCGTTTACTTTGCTTCAGTGTTTGACTTCCTGCAAAATTCCTGGTACAAAGAAACGAGAAGCAGAGGAAAGGACACAGTGATATGAGCGGATAAAGGAAGAAAAGCATGTCTTAAAGTGCAGGAAGTGGTGAGAGTGATATTTTAGATGTTTGGCTGAACATTGGTTGGTTAGGTCAGGCTGGGACTGCTTTGGGAAAAGAGGACCACACACAAATCCACAAACAGCAATGCATGCACAACCTTTTAGCCATTTCAAGACCCTATTTCCGAGCTGTTTCTGATTATGTTTAGATGGCAATGTATATATGAGGAGACGTCTGTCTGTCTCTCTATTTCCATCACTCCATGCAGCTGTCTTTCTTTTTCTCACTCTCCTTCCTTTGAAATCTCCTCCCTCTGTATTCTCTCTTTCATGCCCCCTCTCCTAATGAAGTCTGACTCTAATTGTGGTTGTCTAAGTTCCTTTCTTCAAGCCATCACAGTCTGTTTCCTATCAAACTCCTGACTTTAAGAAGACTCATCCAGGGTCATTGGCCAGCCAACATGACTCTGCATCTGGTGCTTGTCAACCACCACAGGCCCACAGGTCTCAGATCAGCACTCTGATTTGAACTAAACTCGGCCCCTGTGGTCCCAGTGGTTCAAACAGTCAGACTAGGGTTTCATCCTCAACTTTTGCAGCCTAATATTTGCCATGTGGAAAGATACCAGGAGCGGACCTGATTAAATAAGCTTGTATGGTTGGACTGTGATCAAAAATGGCAGCTGTCTAACCTTGGTGCATCAACTCTGTCAACAATAAAAAAATTCATGGTCTGCACACTGCACTCATTTAGAATCGTCTGTTTAGAGAGTTACTGAGCCAAACAAAGTAGCTTTATCTGACCTGAATTTTTAAAAACGCCCCTTATCACCCCAAAAATATCGATCTAGACCATACTAATTATGCCTCTGAAGCGTTCTGTAGGACTTC
The DNA here is from genome assembly GCF_013103735.1 of Etheostoma cragini. Classification (NCBI taxonomy): domain Eukaryota; kingdom Metazoa; phylum Chordata; class Actinopteri; order Perciformes; family Percidae; genus Etheostoma; species Etheostoma cragini. The sequence goes on from NC_048408.1 coordinate 3,351,594, forward strand.
TACTAGTCCAACACAGTGGAGACTTTCCACAATGTCCCAGTACATTGTTCTTTAGTGACCCATACTGGTTTAATTATGATCCAGCACCATACTATCAAAACAGCTGTCTGTCCAGATCAACTGATCTACAATTAGGCCAGTCTATGGCCACAACATTCCATTTCCGGGATTGCTCAGTTGCCACAGAAAATTCTGCCGGATGTTAATCTTTTTGGCCGGATGTCCTGTGTCCTCTTCCTTTAAATTGGCGTTCTAAACTCTGGTGGATTTCTGAGGACTATGTACAGTGGGTACGGAAAGTATTCAGACCCCTTTAAATTTTTCACTCTTTGTTTCATTGCAGCCTTTTTCCAAA
>NC_048408.1:3352048-3366873 GCF_013103735.1 Etheostoma cragini
TTTGGAAAATGGCTGCAATGAAACAAAGAGTGAAAAATTTAAAGGGGTCTGAATACTTTCCGTACCCACTGTATAACTGTTCCTCAGATCTCTGCAGGGTAGACACGTTCCACCAAAACAGAGGCTATTTTACAGAGGCACCGTGGCTCTGTCCAAGACGATTGTGATTGGTTTCCAAAAATACCAATAACCCAGAGCACGGTTTTCTCCCAACAGGAACTGTGCAGGGTCTGGCAAGAGAAACTCCAAGTAGGCCAACTGAAACATAAACACTTTCAAAACAATGCGTTTATCACATGAAGACCCACTAAAAGCAAAGTTTTGCAAAATATTAATCAGTGAAGTTAATAAAAGATTTCTCACAAAAACCCAGTGTTCATTTAGGGAAACATGCTACTTGGCCTCTGTATTTCAGGAAAGCCAAGTTCATTTTATTTAACATGTGAATGAAGACATCATTCCCCCTTGCTGAGTCTGTGTGGGTAGTCATGCCTTAATTCATTCAAAAGAAAAAAAAATCTATATAAAAACTGCAGGTATACTGGAAAACAAGACTTGATCACGGCTCCTCCTACAGCCAAAATGTGCCACTTTCTAAACAGCTGTTTTGCTTTCTAAATGCTCCCTTTTCAAAAGGCCTGAATAAGTTTTTCCAGACCCACATTTTGTACAAACGACTAAATACTGAAAATCAAACTGTCACAGTTATATTTTTATCTTTCTTAATTCACATATTGCTGACCTTCCCTTGTACTCCCAAACATAAGTGGTCTCTTTTGTGTTAACATCTGTCAGTTGCCGTCCAAGAGTGAATCAAACGTTAGGGTTTAGTGTGATAAGACACAGACACAGACATGAAAGGAAGGAAAGGTTGGAAAGAGATGGAGAAAGTGGTGGGATTCCCACCAAGACTGGCTGATCGCATGAGGACAACCGTTGGCAGCACACTGAAATCAATCAGAAGTTCAAACCTCAAATATGCACTACTTTCCAAGTGTTAAGAGTGATCTCAACATTTATCATAAGCAAGCAACATGAAAAACAGCCACAGCTCATATATGGTGAAGTCAGCAATAGACAACAACCAGAAAGGACGTGATGGAGTCCTGGTGTTACAAACGGGCCTGGGGCTAAGTGGAGCGGGATGCACTGAATAGACCTGGTTAGGTTATGTCTGTCTTACAAAATAACAATTACTGACCTACTTAGTTAAAGACCAATTGTCTTCTTTGGCTACCTAGTTACCTAATAGCTGGTATCATTTTGCCAGACCTTCCTCCACAGCGCTGCAAAGGAGGGTCTGGCTAGTCCACACAGCATTCTGGGATGGGAGAAAAACGTGCTCTGGTTTATTGCTATAAAACTATCACAATCGTCATGGGCGGCGCTAAGCAACGGACAGAAACACAGTGCCTCTGAAAATGAGTCTCTGGAAGGAACTTGTTTTGGTGGAACATGTGTACGTTCAAAAGTTCTTTAGAAAGCATTTAAAATTACAACACAAAGAAAGCGGAAGGTAACGAACATCTGGCTGAAAAAAGTTAAAATGCGGCGGAACGGAGCAATCCAGGAAGTGGAACGTAGTGGACATAGACTACGTAATACCTGATAGACTCTTAAAAATTCAGAAGAGTAATGGAAAAATATGAGCAAGAATCTGAGTGTTCAGAGCATGTTAACACACATGCAGCCAAGCATTTCCTACGGCAAGTCAAAATCCACACGGATAATAATAACCAGTCTTTTACAATGGACTAGGATTTGACTAATTTTTGCAGACAAAACCCTCTTTTTTCTTTTTTTGGATGAATGAAAGATTACAAATGTTCATCATTCATGTTAATAAAATGTCAAATGTCAATAAAAATATAATTCAATTTAACTGTTACAAAGCACATACTTTTTTGTATACTAAGGGACGTATCAACCCAATAAATCAGTCAAATTCCAGTTCAGATTACCAAAACAAATGAAGTAGTCTCTGAAAGGTTGCTGATGAAACAAAGTAAAGTCCCTTTACCATGTGTTACAGGTAAGTACAATCTGGCTGCATACTCCTCTTCTCCTTCCTCCTCCTCCTCCTCTTCTTCCTCTCCCTCTGAGTCTGGCTCAGCCACGTCGCCTAACAACTGGTTGCCATGCGGATTGGCTGATTGTGGATGTGATTGGTCAATGACAGATGATGGACAGGAGGGGGAGGGCATTGGAGAACCTATAAAAGAACACAACCAAAAAAAAAGGAAGGATGAATGTGAATAATGGATAATGGAAAAAGCAACAACATCAGCAACCAAAAATCTTGATAAAAGACATGAGTGAGCAATGAAGCATGGTGATGGTGTGACAGTGCTGTGGTGCAAGACTGATGGAGCTGCAGGAACTGAAGGAGAATTCCTGGGTTGGCATTGCCAAATGGCGTCACAAAGACACCACCAACACTTCTAGCTGCTTCCATAAACCATAAACACGCTGAGCCTGGGGGAAGTCCTGCAGTCTTTAACCTATCCATCATCCTCGTCCCTCATGAATCGGTTGGGTACTGGTTGGGTTTTTTGTGATGCTAATACGATACTTTTAAAAGAAAACAAAACGATGAGTGATACTAGACGAAAAAAGAGCCCAAAACCACAGGTAAGAACGCCTTGCTTGGCCAAAAAGTCAAATATAAAAACATGTAATAACAATAACTTATTTTACCAGTGAATTGAAGATGAGTCAGAAGTGGCAGAAGAATACTTAACAACAACATTGAACACACCATCAACTTACAAGGTGCAACTAAACGCACCACTAAGTCCCGTCAGGGTTGTTTCTCTGACAACTCTAACTCCGACAGTGGCCAGGGTGTTGCTAGTCTACTCTGTGTCTTTAGCTGCAGGCTGTTGTACGTCTTGGGGTTGGAATCCTTTCCGGTGAAATACAGCAACACGTTAGACCGTTTAGCTTTCAGCATTTTAACCGTGTTTAAGCCTGCTGCTAGCTAACAGTAGGTTAACATTACCTGCTGCCAAGTGTAATGTTAACTAGCATGAAGTGCACAATATTTCTGTTGCCTGCGTTGTCAATCATTTGGTAGATCCAGTAGATTCACACACACACACACATACACACACACACACACACACACACACACACACACACACACACACACACACACGTACATATTAACTAAACAAAAAATTGTTTCGGTACCCAACCCTACTCGTTATCCCTTTTATTTAAAGGGCAGAGAGAACTGGCTTCAGGTTTTTTGAGGTGAGGCGTCAGTGTGTGCATCAGGCAGTGTTGGCTATATGTTGTGCCTGTAGGGGACCAGACTCACAAGCAGAGTGCACAAAATCAATTGTGTATCGATGTGGTAACCTTGGCATTTAGTGTCTTCTGAATGTTAAAAGGCCCAGCTCTCTGTTTGCATATTTGTGATTGGGAGTTTCTCTGTGTGTTTAGTCCAGACAGATAACTCTGTACAGCCTTGAATTCCACATAAATGTGCTAGCCCAAAAGAGTGTAATTAGTTGTTAAAAAGAACAAACACATTTCATTAACAGCACTTGCCATGGGGGCTGGCTTAACAGATAAAAATGTCTTTCTAAATCTCTTGCTCTCTCACATTTGCAAGAAAGGAGGGATGAATTGAAATATAAAATCAATGTTGGATTATTTGCAGGAGAATAATTGCAATCTTGTTTGGCTGAGCCTTTCTATGCTGAGAATGCTACAAGCAGCACTGTCATTTTCTCTCTAAAACACAAATACATCTGTTGTGTTTCTTTTTTTAAAGGAATAAAAACATGGTTAAAACGTCACACACTCTATATCTACTGCTTTCCCATGCATGAGTTGAAAAATACACATATTGAAGAAATATCAAACATACAGCCATATGGTCCCTTCAAGCTATTCTGGGTCCAATTGTTACATGCATTTGGGGTTTGGCAGTTTTTAGGCTAAATGTACAGCAAAGTTTAGCAGGTTGGTGCAAACACATCCAAAATAACATGGCACAAGTTGTTATTTAAATATTTACTAGAATGGCTTTTCTTCCTCGGCTTTCACGAAGATAGAAAATCACATGTTTTGGAATTTTCTATTAAATACCCAACTCTCACTTTCTCTCTCCTAGAGTAATGTTGTGGATGGGAAAGAAACAGTCCAGTGCTGTTTGCTTGGGAAACAGGAACAACGTGGGATTAGAGCAACATGTGGCCAATATTAAACAGCAGATCCGGTCCACTGGTTTGACTACATACTTGTGCACTGCATTGGTTGTCTATGCAAAGTCCTTCACCTGGATTTATCCTCCTGAGACATTTTAATCTGTTTCTAAACAAGTATGACTGCATTTTAGCTGTGATTTCCTTGGGCAGCTTTATTATTCCGTCTGACAAAAGACAGCTTGGAGTCTTTTTTACCCTGATTAATATTTAGAGCAAAACATGAATAGTGTATCATTATTGTACACACCTGAATTTGATTTCATATTTGAAATATTTAATATTTCACTTATGTCTGCAGAATATTAACAAGCAAAAGCTTCTGTACAAGAAAATTGCCATTTGCAATCCCAAACCATATTTAAAACCATGTAAGAAAAATCTGAAGAAATATCCTCATTGTTCCACAATGACCACTTGCTATCCCCAAACACATTTATTCCATCCTTTCCTGCTGAAGAAAGTAATCTTTAAAAACAGGTCAAATATATAGTACATACTTTTGTTTTGTCAAACACATATTTCCGGAAGCAGCAAGGCTCTCTTGTTTTCATCAAACATTGCTCAATCTAGAGGAAATAGGGCATTTGTTAGGGACTATTTTCAGCAGTGGATCAAACCACATGTGGTGCTCTAGGGAGTATTTTGGCGGCAAGACGGTGTGTGTGGGGTTAAGTCCAAACACACTAAAGTGTTTGTGTTCATGGTAATGAAGGAACATGTCACCCAGTGCAACAGTGTGGCTCACTGATGTGTCTTACAATTGATGCTATCTTCTTCTCCTGTGCCAGAGGAAGAAGATAGCAGGCTCTGCCACACACACACACACACACACACACACACACACACACACACACACACACACACACACACACACACACACAAAACTTGTTAGTAGATTTATTCACTGCTGTTTTGGCTCTGCACATGGGATTTGTTGACAATAAAGAAAAGTATATATAACATAGATATCAACAGACTGATCTGTCAACAAGGAACAGATAAACACAGAATTGTCATGGTTAGAGGCCTTTGTTTCTTGCACTCGTTCTGAACAGATGGGTGCGACTGAAAAATTGAATATTCTTCCTAGTATGGTGAATGGACAGTATAAAGCCTTCTCCCCGCCTCTCAAAATTTGCAAAGCTTATCTTTAAGGGAAAAACATATTTCCATTATGTTTTTTATCTCACTTAGTTGTTTCAAGATCATTGCTACAAAGCGTATTTTATATATATTCTATGCACAAGAAAGTTTCTGACGGTCTAGTTTTTGAAACTAAAAGCAGATTACAGTAAAGTGCTTGCTCGCAAAAGAGTAAATGAATTACTATATGCTATGGTCAACAACCAAACAAAACCAAAGGCATCTGGCAGCCAGGAGTTCCCACACTGAGGAGGAGTTACACATGTAGTCGTTCAAGGTCTCAGCCAGGATAAAGTCTCCGCCAGCGCCAAGAAAAGAGAAATGAGGATCTTAGTTTTCACATAATCATGAACACAACATGAAGCAATCACTGCAGCGAGTGTGTGTGTGTGTGTGTATGTTTGTGTGTGTGTGTGTGTCAGGGAGCAGGTAAAGGACACACACACACACACACTGCTACACATGCACATGCATGGGGATGCATCACTACGTACTAACCCCATTTTAGATGGGACATATGCACACGCAAACACACACGGATCCTAAACACTCTTCCAGACAAGAGCTAGTAAACGCAAACTACACAAGGAAGTGTAAAACCGGATTAGAGTGTATAAGAAATAATCTGTCTACAAGCCACAAGGTAGGAAGAATGGTAGAATAGAAAATATTGGAGCGTTTTTAGTGCAGACCAATAAAATGTATTTTAACCGCCATCGCAATGCAAACATGTGTGATGAACACATTGACAAGACAAGACTTCCTGAAATGTGATGAATAAGAAAAATTACTTTATTTAGGAATGGGTACTGAAACCCGGTATTACAAACGGGCCCGGGGCTGAGACTAGTCTTTATCATCAGGCTGCAGCCTCTCCCCTGCTCTGCTTCAAGCTGAGCTGCATAAACACACACGCACACACACACACAAACACACACACACACACTAGTGTAAGTAAGTGCATTAAAAGCTTCACGAGTAAAAAGGCAATGCTTTATCAATACACCTGTTCAACAAGCATACACATGTAGACATGCAGGAAGCCATGTCTGAATCTGCTCTGTTGCAGTCTCTCGTCCATGGCTGTCATGTTTGAACTAGCACAGTGCGCTAGCTCAGCTTATTGCAAATTGTGACAAACTAAAAAAAGCTTTCTGTTTATTTTAGTTTGCCACTTTTCTTAAAATTTGATACATTTTTGTAAAATCAGCTGCTTTCTGAGACAAACAAGCCCCTCCTCTCTCTTTAAATATAGATAAATGTATAATTTCAAATATTTACACATATAGACTCAAACAGAGGGAGCAAAAGGCTGCTATTCATTGTGAATGGGAACTGGCGTTGAAGGCCAGCGCCACATGCTGAGCTACAGAGAAGGTGCACTACAGAGGAAAGATGGAAAAAAGCTGGATTTAATGGCCACAGAAACACAAAGTTATTTACTCAGATCCACTTGTGGAGAGTGCTTCCAGTGCAGATAAAGGACCACAATGCTGATCAGTCTTTCCAGCTCGGGCTCAATTACTGTTTATACCCCGAAAAAAAAGGAATCTCTACTTGGGAATATAAACTGTATAATAATGAAAAAAAGTCCTTGTGTGTAGAACGACAGATCCCGGTATGTCAGCAGTATGTCAGTGTCCGGTCGGAGCGGAGTACTCACAGAGCTGAAGCATTATGTATGGGAGACCTACTACTCTGTCTCAGCGTTAGCCCGCCATTAGCATACTGGGCAAGATTTCCATCTCTGCTGCTCTGAAAAATCTTTTGTCTCCGTCTATAACAAAGCATAAGGTCATCTTAAAAGGTCTTTGCTGTTCGACCCCACCAAAAGTTCCCATTCTCAGTAGCTCTTTTTTTCTTTGGCCTACGTTTTCCCTTAAAATCCACCTGCATTCTTCCGGAGTTTGGGAAAAAAAACTATTGGTTGACATTCTCTGTTTCTTCCTTCTCTCTCAGTCTCTGTCAATCTCCATATCAAAGGCGCCCTGGTAGAACACATTGTTACTGGGTTTACAGAGAGAGGGAGAGAGACAAAAAAGAAAAAAACTTTACCTACTTGAACTCTAACTCAAGGCATTCTGTGTGTTTGTGTGTGTGTGTGTGGTTGTGTGTGTGTGTGTGTGTGTGTGTGTTGTAGTAAATGGGTCACAGGCAGATATTGTGATTGTCAAAAGGTCTGACGCAGCTGTCCAGTTTGCTCCGTGGGGACGCGTTTTTAAGCTCGGCCATGATTGCCTTTGAGCCTGTTGTACTGGCTCAAGCCAATATTCTTTTAAGGCTCTGATCAATGGAGTAAAAATAACTTTGCAATGAAATACTTAGTCTGTGAAATGGCTAGGTGCCTCCTGGCCTATCCCCGCAGTGCCTGTGGGAACGAGGTACCACGGAATTTACATCATGACGGAATAACCGGCAGAACTACTTGGCACTTCCAAGACTGGGAAGTGTTCTAGTGTCTGAAGGGAAGCCACCTTCAAGACTGCAGGAATGAAATTTGTAGGATGCTATGCTGCTCATGATGTTTATTTTTACAGTCAGCCCACATGAATGTAGTTATTGTACATTTTGGTTAATTTTGAAAGGCAAAAAACACTGAAATGTCTTTTAACAGTCACAAAATAATATTAGTAATACATTGGTAGAAATTAATGGTTTGAAATTAATTTGGTGATCAGATCATAACTCAGTAAAATGTCCGCGTAATGGGGTGTGTTCGTCTCCTACAATCATGAAAAAAGGTGGTTATGTATTCTCGTTACCACCGACAATCGAGAAATTACACTACCGTGTTATGAGATAAACACTTTAATAGAATAAATCCGCAGCATTTGCATAAGGTAAAATCTTTTAACTAGAGCGAGAAATGCCAGACCTTCCTCCACACATGCCTGTATTTCTTTTGTGTTTAGGAGGATACTTGTTTTGGTGTGTACCTTCAAAAGTAGTTTTAGTCATGCGATGCAGATTGGACAGATAGTCTAGCTAACTGGCTGGATTTACCCTGCAGAGATCTGAGGAGCAGCTAAACATAGTCCTCAGAAATTCACCGGAGTTTAGATCGCCACGAAAAACTTTGGATTGAAATGAAATGAATGACGTGGAGGAGAGAATGGTGATCCACTCAACTTCACACCAAACATAGAACAGACAGTGACAACAATCACTTCATTCAAGTGTATCTCCTAACTCCATTACTGAAGTCAGCGCTGAGAAAAAGGACTTCCAGGAGGTAAATGAAAACTCACTGGAAGTGCATGTTTGTTCATTGAGACAAGAACAGTCTCAAAGCTGCCACCTGGACTGAAGAACAGTTAAGTATGACTAAAGGCAAAGCTAAAACTAGTCCCCCTCTTCTCAAACCATGGAGGAAAAAAAAGCTGCAAGCCATGCAACAGGCGCATTCTGTTTCCTAACTTATTACTTATTGAGAGGTTTCCCTTGTGCGTTTTTTTACTGTGAAATTACCTTATTATCTTGTCAAATGTTTGCTTCTGTGGAGGCAAAAGTTAAATATAGTCTTGAAAAGCAAAACTTCACTGCAGTCCTTCCGTTTTTTTAAGAGAGTGCTGAAGACATTTGTTTGATAAAAACAGGACATATTTGGGACCCCCAGACAGAAAGTCTGCAGAGCTTTTTAACCCCCATAGCCTTGTCACACAAAACAAGTGCAACCTTCGATCTCACCAAGCTGTTGTAGAGTGTGTGTGTTTGTGTGTGTGTTTTGAACACCTGGCTCCTTCAGTGCATCCTCATTCTTCATCCCTGCTTGGCTTGGTTTTGACACGCACGCACGCACAAACACACACACACACACACACACACACAGAAATCCGCTCGCTGTAATGTCCTGAGATAGCACCCACAGAATTCTCTCTCTGTGTTTCAGTATTGTTCTCTACTCTTTATCCCTTCTACTGTTTTCCTGTGAACTCTCGTCCACACTGGTCACCCCCAGCTGTGCAGCACAGTAGGTGTGTGTACTTTGCTTTGTAAAGTTTCCCTGGATGGATCAGTAACATTTATACATTATGATACAAATCGTCAGAAGTAAGCTACTAAATCTTGACAATGATTGCTTTTTAAACTTTCCCTGGAAAAAATGAAGGACAAAGGAAGTAGAAGTAATTTAAAGTTAGGATGCAATAAACTAAAAAGATGTTTACAGACAGTTCACACACACATGTGGGGATTTCCTGTTCTGCAGCAAAACAGCATGTGCAGAGGACTGATAGTGATTATGATCAATAGCAGTGGCACAACAGTCACTTCAGCACCTGTTCAAAGTTCTGACCAAAATCCTCACAACTCACTCTATTGACAGCACTGGAGCAAAGCAATTTTCTAAAAAAACAACTCTTCACAAACTGGAGTCTACACCCCATTGCAATACATTTATTTGAGGAGGAGGCAACAAAAGTTTTGAGTTTTTGACAAAATAACTTAAAAAATGTGGAATTAATTAAATCAACACATCAACTGATAGTCAAACATTTATTAAAGTGAACTTAGTCAGATGAATGAAATAATACAGTTGATCCTTTATTCATTGGCTAGTCTGCTTTGCCGGACTAGCCAATGAAATCCACCGAAGAAATCCACCGAAGGTTAGAATTACAACACAAAGGAAGAGGAAGGTAACAGACGTGAGCGGAAAGACAAGAATCCAGCAGAATTTCAATTACATCATTGGCTGACATTTTGACCGGTGCAACTGTTTTTCCAGTCACAGACATCCTTTAGACGGACTGCTGTTGGACGTTTTTACAAACAACTTGACATTTTCAAAGTATGAACTGAACCCATGAAGTCTGAACTTATGAAACGTGCATTGGACTAAATATGTTGCCAAGTCACCATTGATGAATATCATTGTCTGTTTAACATATTAAACTGACACAACTAATGCTGGTTTTGGAAGTTGATGATTGATAATTTTGGTTGATGCTTCATTAGTATTTAATTTAGTTGTTTGACTAAATTACATTTCATTAAAAGGTGTTTAAAAAAAAAAATTTTTATAGATAGTAATGGAAATCACACAGACACACACACAGTACGTATTACTACCCATGCACATGTGGACATTGTAATCCTACATAGAGTAGTAGTACATAAGTAGTAGCTAAATGGCCACCCAGCAGTTAGCTATTGGTATTCTGTTGGTTGTTTCCTAGCACAGAGGAAAAGAAAAAGACAACAGTCCTGTTGTTGTGATCATACTGATTGAAGCGGAGATTATGTCTAAGAGGCTGCAATCAGGAGACAGAATTTCTCCAGATGTAATGCTTGTCTCAAATGGTTTGCTTATGTTTACATACTCAATACCTTCTGTTGCATTATGTGCCTACAATACATATCTGGTTTAATGAGCCATATGCCTGACTGGGCCAATTTTCCCTGACTCCTTGTGAAATGGTTCTACAGGCGTGGACTATTGCAAAACACATTATTGTAATGCACAGTGATTCGCAACCAGAAATGTACCGCTGCAATAAAGAAACAGATGAACCCCATGCTGTTCTCTTCTGCAGTTACTAGGGGTACGTGAAGGGACTGTGGATTAGCTCAGCCAATGAAAAACAACAAATATATAGCTTGCCACACACTTCCGGGATTGTGCCGATGCCGCCGGATGTCCGTTACCTGTAGTTCCTAAGATCTCTGCAGGGTAAATCCAGACAGCTAGCTAGACTATCTGTCCAATCAGAGTTTTCTCTCACACCACTAAAACTACTTTTGAACGTACACGTGTTCCACCAAAACAAGTTCCTGCAGAATGCAGTGACGTTAGCACACTGCCATTAGCCTATGTACCTGTGGGTGTTAGCAGCACTGAACATTCTGATTCTTAAGCAGAACTTCAGTTGCATTTGAGTCTGGACAAGTGGAACTAGAGACTTTTGAAAAAGATGACGCAAACACCCACATTCTATCCCGGATTGGGTCTTACCAGCAACAGTGTGCCCTTTTCTGATTCATCATGTCTCTATCATGTGATTTTTTTCCAAAACAAAATAAAAAACAATGGTTTGTTAATTTAACATAGATAACTAATTAGAGGCGTTTCTGACCGTCATACAATGCTTGCAGCTCTTGTACAGGTTCATTCTACATTTCACAGTATAATGCTACTGCTGCTGCTGTCTATTATTCAAGCTATTTGTGACAACTGTCATGTCCAATGGGGTTATAAGCACATGCAAGACTAGCACAATTGAATGGTCTATGACTTTGACATGTGTTTTCACGCATTAGTGTTCTAAAACGGTACAATAATGTTCCCGAGGACGGAGAAACTATGTTTTTATAAGGAACATGTAGAAGTGTGGATGTAGCCTAGGTGTATTTTAATAAGACAGCTCCCAAAATTATATTCATGTTCCATATCAATGACTTGTTGCACTAAACATGCCTTGAGCAGCTATTCTGTGAAGAATGAATGCATGCATGCAAGTATTTCTCACCTCAGGATAAAACAGACATTCAACACAGTAATGCTGATCTGAGACCTTAGTCTTCCACATCTTATCCATTGTTTCCTGTGTGGGTACATAACACTGTGCTAGAAAGGACTCCAACGAACACTATTTGAAGCATTTACAGAAAATGAATGCATTTATTGGCTATTGCTGATCAAAGGCTCACTAGGAAGTCGCAAGAAATGGTTTTGATATAATTATAACAAAGTAAACCAACAGAAAATACATCATGCTGCAATCGGTTTCAATCACTGAATGGAAACGGCTGATCTGACGGCTGCAGTTTTACACAGAAAATGTGGTCTGTAGCTGCTTTGAGTCATAACAGTTATTTATATATATAGTATGTCTTCATTTACACAACAGGCAGTTTAGGCATGATATCAAATTTAACATGAGTTTGTGAGGGGGAGACCATCTCAGTCATGGTAACCAACATAATTTAGTATTGGGAGGATGTGTATGTGTGTGGTTAATTGCCACTGCCTAGCGTTATTAGCCAATGCCCAAGTGTGTGTATGTGTGTAGCGCACCATAAACAAGGCGTCAAGCCAGGCCATCAAACACATGCTAATTAGATGAGGGCTGCATGCTCCCTCGCCCTTCTCCACCTCCTCCTCTCTCTGCACAACACACACCCACGTTCCTACCCTTCTAACTGAGGCTGGACAATGACAATTAATTGTACACACATAAATCCCTCCCATCAAGTACTGTGCCTCAACACACACACACACACACACACACACACACACACACACACACACACACACACATGGCAATAATTATGGTTCTCTGAGGCGGAAAAGAAAATGACAAAGAGTACAAATCTTGGTCCTGGAGACAGATGGATAGGTGGTTATAGAAAGAAAAGAACAAGAACAAGGATCTTAAACTTAAGTGGGCTAGAATTGATACTCAGAAGTCGGTCTCTTTCACTCTCCATCCTTCATTATCTCTGTCTTTCTCTTTTATGAGGCTGTGAGATCATGTTGGCCTTTTGTAGAAGTGGACTATAAGCTAGTGTTAAGCCAGTATCTCCCCAGGGAACAGTTACACTAACAACCATGATGACGGAGAGACACATGCTGAAACCATCGAGTCACCCACCCAAAGGAATACAAGCTTGTGAGTGTAGAGGAGAAACAGATTGGGAGAGAACAAAAGAGAAACTTCCACCACATAAACTCAACCACTGTTCTGACACTTTTATTGTCAGTTCTGATTTGATTTTAAGATTGTTTTGATTTCTGCCCTGCTCGGATTGCTTTAACATTGACCAACTCGGGGCAAGCAATGACCTTAACAAATCATGTCAGAAAGGCGCAGCGCCAGAATGGCTAGGCAAAACCTGCCGTCTGTGATTGATAGGATCTGGCAACCAGACTAATCCAGGCTCTAGTGTTTTGCATAACAGGTGTTACATTGCCACTGTGAAAAGGAAAAGAAATGCAATCACAATATTCCATGACATAGGCCTACTCAGGTGTATAATCAACACACAAACACACACACACACACACACACACACACACACACACACACACACACACACACACGCCAAGATGAACACAAAAACCCACACACATACCCAGGGTGTGACCTGTCCCCTGACATCAGTTTTTTTCTGCTAATGTGTCCTTAATGAATGGAATGATTTTGGTGTGTGTGCGTGTGGTTTAAATTAGGCCTATCCATAGGGGACACCACTACAGAGAGCAAGACATTGCCCTCTGTTTCAGCAGCCACACTGTCGACCTCCTCAGAGAGCGCAGGGCAGCCAGCCAACCAAATTTCTCAAAGAAGAAGGCGCTGAGTGGAAAAGTGGAAGGGAAAAATAGCGAGATCGACACCGTAGATGTGCGTCTCACCGTCTACTAATTGTTAAAGTTCTCAATTCATATTTGTCAAGCTTTAAAGCCCTTTAAAAGAAAAAGAAAAACAACTAGAGTATTTCAGTTGATAACTGCCTGTATGCTGTTTTATTAATAACATATACTGTAGAGTTATGACCACAGACTGTATATTTAAGATAGATGACGCGTCCCCACTTCCTCCATCTGTACAAAAGTGAAGCAAAGTATCCCAGATCCAGGCGCTGCCATCTTGTAATTTTGGAGCAAGAGTCAAAGTCCTGTTTTCAGTAGGCGATCTGGAATTATAGTTCCTTTTTGGAGCAATGTGACACTTATTTTTTCACAGGTTAGCCTGTTGTTAGTATTATTGCAATTATTATTATGTTCTTTTATCACATAATGCCTTACTGTAAAACCAACTGCATTTCTGGGAAAAAATAAAGTTGAGAGTTGAAGCTGAAGTTGCTAAGACAATATTTTGGAGTAATAAAGATATTTGAATGGGAGCCAACTGAATCGGAATATTAGAGAACTCCTTTTCCCACACACCTGATCGTGCTTACTGACTGCTTACTGAAATGATGCCACATAGTTACTTCTTGCACAAAGTCATTATACGATTTACAGTCTAAGTCAAAACAATTAAATAATAATGTTCTATTAAGTTCTTTATTACTAAATCTGGGACATGTTTATGGGCTGTCTCTATGTGTGTGTTTCAATCTTTATGTGTTACATCCACTTATTTTATCATTCAATTTCTTTTTGTATCTTTCGATCACAATAGATGTAATTGATGTATCCATTAACATGGACAGCGTAAGCAGCCAACTGGGCCCGAGGCAACAGAGAGGCCAGGAGATGGCTGCTTCACACAGGAGTCAACTGTGTGTGTGTGCATGAGTGTGTGTGTGTGTGTGTGTGTGTGTGCGTGCGTGTATATTTCTGAGTACAGTCAGCCATGCTTTTGTGCATGTCTGTGTAACCTGCAACAAAAAGGAGCAGTCCGTCACACAATAGTCTGCTGAAAACACTCCCACAATGACAAACCAGGTCACACTTACACAGTAGAGTGCAGACGCATACAAAAACACACAAACACGCACACAGACATACACACACACACA
>NC_048408.1:3366973-3376973 GCF_013103735.1 Etheostoma cragini
ATATATATATATATATATATATGTATATGTATGTAAAAGTGCATTCAACCAAATACTAAATATGTGTGTATCAAAAAAAGTAAAAGTAGTATATTAATTATAATACTGATAGTTCAGCACTTTGAAACTAAGTAGTCAAACCTTGACGAGCATGTCTATTTTCTGTGCAACGTGTACTTGTGTTAAGTCACATCTCATCAGGGCAAAATCATCTCATCGAATGGGAACATGTGGGGATCATGGGATCATTTCAACATGTTTTGTGTTTGAGATGTTTCAGTAATATTAATCAAGATCGTATTTTCAATGTCAAATCACAGTCCTGGAATACACTAATGCACTCTAAGGGCCATGTTTTATCTTTTACTTTCATTATGCAAGTCTGTTACTATGTTATGATATACTACGTCATAAATATTTGTAACAGCCTAAATGTGAATAGTGGTGGAGTAGGTGGAATGGAAATAGATGAAATCAGAGTTGGAATGAGACTGTGTGCTAGATTAAACCAACTTGTGTTGTGTGAAGTTGGCGCGTTCACTGACCAAATGAAATGAAATCCAGCCCTCATCTGTCAATGGGGGCATTAATCTCTCAATGTCTGTGTGTATGTGTGTGTGTCCACCATACTGTATTCACCAGCTTCTTTTCTTTCTGCCTTTCCACCGTAAGTTTGTGTGTGTGTGTGTGTGTTTACATAATATATACGGCACATTTAGTGCTTGTGTCTATAATGGTCTATAATGATGCTGCAATGTATGGAATGGATGTATCTAGGCACACATTCTCAAGTTTGCATGTGTGTTTGTGTGTGTGTGTGTGTGTGTGTGTGTGTGTGTGTGTGCGCAGCAGAGCAGAACAGATGGTATTTTTGCGGATCACCATTTGCAATAATCGTCTATATTTCACTAACTCATAATTATCCTGATTGGAGCTGCATGCTGTCTGAATGAATGTGACATGTGACACATTGCAGTCATTCCATTGGTTTGAACAATAGTGAATATGCATTGTGCTCACAGCCAATCTTCTCTCTTTTCTGTATGATCACCCACTTTTGACTCATGCTTACACTTATGCGTTCACGCGTTATGTAAATCTAAAAAGGAAAAAGAAAACCTATTTTCATCATACACAGCATTGATCAGATTTATACTGTATGCACTCTCTTATTTCTATATTTACTCAGCTTTTTTCAAATGAAACCAAGATTATTGTAATTATTGTGTAAAATATTTGACACACACAGATTGCACATCTGAGCAGATGCATGTTTGGGATTAAGTCGACAAGAGAAATAATTAGTGGATGGTATGGAGAGCTAAGTGGATAGAAGGGGTCATGGTTCCAGTCCCTGGTGTAAGACATGGACCCTGCCAAGGTTAGGGCTTCCAGCTGTTACATCCAACTGTGTGTGTGGATGTGTGTGTGTGTGTGTGTGTGTGTGTGTGTGTGTGTGTGTGAGTGTGTGTCTGCATAGTGTGTGCGTTAATGAGGCACTTTGAGATAAAGGGGTCCATACACAGCTATATTTTTTCGTCTCATTTCTTCCATCTTCACATCCCTTCCCCCCTTCCCTACCTTTTCTTACTTCCCTTCTCTGTCTGATATGCTCTCCTTCCCTCCCTATAATCACTGTACTGCAGCCCAGAACTGAAGGAAACCCACAGAAAGTGATTTATTACAGTCACTCACTCATACACTCTCTCTCTCACACACAGGGTGATTTATTGCTGTGCAGGTAGACAGTAGTTCAAGGGTAAGAGATTAGTCTAACACACGCGGAACACCAAATCATTATTACACACTTAGATGGAGGACACGGTCTCTCTCACACACTCAACCACACCGCATGTTTCATTGCATAAACTCTAGGCACATTAACCAAGTCCATACAGCTACAGCAGAGAAAAAGGGGTAGAGATATTTTTTTTTAATTTAAGATACTAGTTATGAATAATTAACACGTTTTTAATCAAACTTTCAATCAATCATTACTCAGTGTTCAATTGATATCAAATAAAATATATGTATACATATATTCAAAATATGTCCCCTTTCCCCCTTAGTTAAAAAAATGCACAGAAAATGTGTGTTTGAAACACACTTAGATGGAGGACACGGTCTCTCTCACACACTCAACCACACCGCATGTTTCATTGCATAAACTCTAGGCACATTAACCAAGTCCATACAGCTACAGCAGAGAAAAAGGGGTAGAGAGAAAATGTGTGTTTGAAAATGATAATATTATACAATAATCTGCAAATAGCAACATACGTATGTTAGGCCTATTTGGTAAAACAATTAATTCTGTGCAATTTCCTTTTATGGAATGAGAAAATAAGTAAACTGCAAAAACATACAATATAAAGTATATACATACACTTGTTTCACTTCTGCTTCTGGCTGCATATGATTTACGATCAGCTGCCAGCGGCTTTAATTTGAAAATATCTTTATCAGCCTTAGAAAACCCACATCAGTCAAACAGCGCACACATCTCCAGAGTGGCTGAAAAAGGCTTCTGTATAGACCTGCAAGCCGGATAGCCCGAGCAGATCCACACTCCTCCCCGGAGCTTCATAATCCATCAGTTCTACATAGATGCATTCACAATTATGCTCTGAAAAAAAGCAGAAGACTGAAGTATGCACAGAGCTTTTCACTGTATAACCCACTTCTTTTGTTTTCATTTGTTTCAATCTAATACTACTTGTGTCAAGATCGATTGAATGGACTGAATATGAAGGGATGCACCCAGGGGTCATGTAGGCAGCTTTATCGCACACACAAACACACATCCATGGCACGCACACACACACGCACAAACACACACACCAGCTCTGTTTGTATGTATGTCAAGAGGTGAATAGACACAATGAACACTGAACTTCTTTCTCATTTGCATGAAAAAAGTAGTTTTTAAGGCTGGCTATCAGATTGGATGACGTGGAGCTAGGATTTACATCTTCCTTACAGTTATACTTTTGCTTATCAATGTTTTTGAGTATGCTGCAGCCATGCAATGTTGTATGTGTGCGCCGCTCCTCACCCAGACAAATGGGTCAGCAGTTAAAATGCCAACGCTGACCCTACTGTCACTTCTTATGGAGATCTACTGCCAGACATGTGTGGGTGTGTGTGTGTGTGTGTGTGTGTGTGTGTGTGTGTGCGTGTGTGCGTGCGTGCATGTAAATGCTAATGTGTGTGCGAAGCAGTGTCTACCATCCACTGCTCTGACTACCCTCTGAGCGGTGTGTGTGTGTGTGTGTGTGTGTGTGTGTGTGTGTGTGTGTGTGTGTGTGTGTGTGTGTGAAATGAAGTGAAGGACTAAGACAAATAGGTTTACAGTATGTGTAAAAAATAAATCAGTTGAGTTGACTGGACAGATAATTTCAGTGTATTAGCATTTTAATAGAGTGATAAGGCATTCTGTTTTAATTTGGATATGTTACTTCAAACACAGTGTTCAAACTCTTTGTCTGTGGGCTTTACTGTGTATTCGTACTTTCTCTCCCTTTTGAAGGTATGTTATTGTCATCACTGCCTTACTCTGTTGATGAGACGTTACTAAAAAAAAAAAGATTCCTGCTATTCTCTTTAACTTTGTCTCATTTCAACAATTTATCTTATTCGCACTGTCAGAAGAAATGTCCCTCCCTAACAAAGCAAAGACTGTCTCATCCTCCTAGTCGAACTTGTGTTTTCTCTCTGTTTCCCTTCTGCACATGAGCTTTGCGTATATAAGCCATAACAATTGAAAAATCCTCTCGCTTCCTCCCTCTGTCTTCTTTTAAGCTTTTCTTCTCATCCCCCTCTAGCTATTATCTTACCTTCTCCGTCTCCTTCCCTCTTTTCATTTCAAATCAAATCTGTAAAGAAAGCTATAGTTGCCAAAGTGCAACATTATCAGAAGTAGTTACTGCCATAAATAGAACTACCTGTAAGTAGCAGTCTAGTCTGTCTTTCTAGTTATGCCTGCCAAATATGACCGTGAGAAACAAAGAGAAACTTAAATATAGTTTATATACAGCATATTTATATGTGCATGCCCAGACACGCCAGGAAATGTTGTAAAGATGTGTAACGGACTACTCTACACTCCACAGAAATACTCAACGACAGAGAAGAATAGAGTGAGAGTGTTACCTAAGGCCTAATTGGCAGATTAAAAGCTGATCCTGATCTGTGGTTTATAGTCTCTCTCCTCTTCTCCAGGCCAGGGAGCTGAACCACCAACTACCGCTGACCTGATGGAGCACCGGCGTCATAGAGCCTTTACCAGCTAGCAACTGCCGTTTAGCCACATGGAGATTTGTAGCCAATGTCACGTGACCAGTCGGCGGTCTCCTAGTTTCCATATGATATCATACGTTTTAGTGTGCATATCTTTTCGTATGATAGTATGCGAACCCATTCATGAAAATGCATTGTAGTTGTTCTGCTTGTTTAACGGTTGATTGGTAGATTGCTCTTAAACACATTTAGAGGACTTTAATTGTTATTTTTAATTCTCATTTCCTATCATTGTGGTTGCTGGTGATTTTCCTTTGGGGCCGCCTAGCCTGTTCTCTCACATTTCCTCCCAACCATCATCTAATTCAATTCAATTCAATTTTATTTATAGTATCAATTCATAACAAGAGTTATCTCAAGACACTTTACAGATAGACCACACTCCATAATTTACAAGGACCCAACAGTTCTAGTAGTCTCCTCCAGAGCAAGCAACAGTGCAACAGTGGCGAGGAAAAACTTCCTTTAAGGCAGAAACCTCGGTCAGACCCAGGCTCTTGGTAGGCGGTGTCTGACGACCGGTTGGGGTTAGAATGAAGAGTGGAAATAACAAAAATAGAAAGAAATAGTAGTTGGTAGCAGTTCTTTGTAGTAGTTCATGGCATGGCAGGACGCTGTGCAGCATTACAAGGCACAGCAGGACGTAGCAGGGCACTGCAGTGTAGCAGTAGAACATGGCATCACAGAACGTGGAGCGGGACCAATCTCTCATCATCTCTCCTTGTCACTGCCAGACTCCCTTCCTGGGAACTGTGCTCAGCGAGCCTTGCAGCTGTAGAGACAGGCTCCTTTCAGCTTCCATTTCAGACCATGACGAGGAGAAACAGTGATGACTGAGATAAAAAAGAAACATTTAATCCTTGGATTTGTTTTTAGTCTTAGAGCCACAGTCCGTGACACTCCAGCTCATCATGTCTGATCTGTTTTACTCACGCTTAATATAGATGGCATTTATGATTGCCGGAATTAAACAAGAAAAACAATTCCTTACTAACAGACTTATTACATAAAACAATCTCAAATCTGATAAATTCCTACTGATGGTTGAGCATCAGAAGGGCTCTTGACAGAACTGTGGCGGGCAGTTAAACGGGTGAAAACACGGCACAGGCATCAAATGATCCTGGCACTGCTTCAAGACTCTTCCAATTAGCAGCAACTTGGCTTACAGAGCTGACGAAGACGGACAACTGACTGTGTAAAAGCTTCTATAAATCTGTGAAATATGTTTGCAGAATCTTGTTTTGTGACACAGCCTGATGTTGTTTCTTATTTGTTGTGGCACTCGAGTGTTAAAGTGCCCATATCCTGCTCATTTTCACGTTCATAATTGTTTCTAAAGGTTGTACCAGAATAGGTTTACATGGTTTAATTTTCAAAAAACACCATATATTAGTTGTACCTTACATTGCTGCAGCTCCTCTTTTCACCCTGTGTGTTGAGCTTTCTGTTTTAGCTACAGAGTGAGAATCACACTTCTGTTCGATTTTTGTTGGGAGTCGCACATGCTCAGTAACTGGGACAGTCAGAAGCAGAGAATGAGGGCTCTTGCTAGAAGAAGGCAAGCTTTAAAACTTTGTGTCAAAAAAGATACATAACACAATAAAGGAAAGGGAATAAGCCAAAAAGAAGCACTTTAAATCTTTAGTAAATGTAGAATTGGAATTTAATTAGACATTTGGCTCTCATAACAACCTGTAATTAAAGCTTCATTAAGCAATATTGTTGATGTTTACACAGAATATAATAATTCCTACAATAACAACCCAGCGTGCAGCTCTGTCAGCTTTCCGCTCCTGGCTTGGATAGCCAGTCAATATGGTTGAGTCCTGACTGTATAAAGACTGGACGTAGCATTAGTGACGTCACCCATTGTTTTGTGGATTTTTTTTTTTTAAACTACATGTGACCATTCTTGGATGAGAGGGTGGAACTGGGGAGGGTGGAGCTAGGGAGGGTGACACGGCCAAGCCAGTGTTGTTAATGGTGGGAATGAAGGGAAATTTTCCAACTTGAGACTATGTTTTGTATTGAAATATCAACATGCTTAAGCGTTCAACAATATCTTATAGGGACTTTAAGTTGCCTAAACAGAACTATAGAAATGTTTCGCATGCTTTATTGAAAGTAGCAGATATTGTGGGTGAACAAATGAACTATACTGACAAGATGTGCTACATCTTCGTACAATAGACAAATCAAAAAGTGTCTCATCAGCATCTGTCTTCACAAAAATCATCTGTTGAGTAATCTTTTTTGTGTTTTAGAATGTCACCAATGTGAAACAGTAGTAAAAAAAGCTTAATTTATCTCTGTTTACTGTACAATGACAAATTCAACTGGTCTCAGCTAGTGCCAGGAAACTTTTGGTTCTCTGAGGGAAGAGACTATCTCTCCACCGTACATGGAACGTTGCCTGATGTCAACATTTGATTCTATTTGATAGTATGCTGTTTCTTTTTTTGTTACTGTAGAACTATGTTTTTGCAGAAGACGGCAGTGAGGACCATCACGTCACAAGAACATGCATCAGCAGCCACATGCAATGGTTGTAAAGCAGCAATTCTCTACATTCATTCACAACTCTCCAGTCATGAATAAAACCAACTTTCTAACTGCATGTTTTGGCTCATAAACATCCCACTTCCTAATATTTACTGACAAGGTTGCTTACACAGAACCACACACACACACACACACAAACCCTTTATGTGCAGAATATATTCCCCACACACAGCTTTTGTTTATGCAGCAATATGCTGCTTTACACAAATCATAAAGTCAACCTTATTATGCACACACACACACGCACGCACGTACGCACGCACGCACGCATACATTCAGGCAGTAAAAACTGTACACACACGCAACCAGTGTGTACCTGAGTGGGACCTTGCTGTGATTATGGTCACTAATCTGTTTTCACAATGATGGCCTGCCTGCACATCAGAGCTCAGGCCTTTGTTGTCCATTTATTGGAAAATCCACATGCACATCAGTGCATCTCTGGGTGAGACTGAGTTTCCGTTATTCTCTCTCAGTATGTCTTCGTGCCTCTCTGCTTATCTGTTTCATTTGATTGTATATGGGGATTTATGTGTATATGTATGTGTGTGTGTGTGTGTGTGCGTGTGTGTGTGTGTGTGTGTGTGCGCGCGTGTGTGTGAGTCTGTGTTTTTCACTGAAGCCAAGCTGTTAACAAGACTATGGCAAGATATTGTTGAGTATCAAGTAAACACTGCCAGATTTTACAAGCACACACACAAACACTCAAACACTCCAGTTGTAGGCACATATTATCACTACACGTACACTACGGCAAGAACTACGGCAAAAAACTACGGCATACATCACACGTACACTATGGCATTCAACAGCTGACAATCACACTATCTGCAGTGGAAAACAAAATAGAGAAAATGACCTGGTACCAAAAGTGAGTCGAGTCAGACCATGCAGTAGAAATGAGGCATTAGTGGCTTTAGTGAGCTGTGTTTCTTTGTTTCAGCCCCCTATTCTGTTTAAAAAAAGGTTAAATATACAACCAATCAACAAAATTCCTACTGCAGACCTTGGGTCTCAGTAATAATCACTTATTCTGGGCCATTTGATTCTTCAGTTCTGTCAGCCCATGACCCAAATACATAGTTTCTTGTATTATTCTTGGACTCTGACTCATAAAATGCATTTAAGACTTCTAGCACATTCATGTTGAGCTGCAGTTCATATTTTGAAAACAAGGCTGCAGGCTACTGTGTCTTTAATATTTTGTGAGGAATTTGTAGCCCAACATGAATGTCTGATGCCTCAAGAAAGGATGGATATTAAAGTGCATGATTCAACTCACAATCACATGCAAATACTGTGTAATGCATGCACAGACACAGAAAGAAACAGATAAATACCAGCGTGCACATGCACGCACGCACGCACACACACACACACACACACACACACACACACACACACAGGGGGATAGACAAACACCCAACTGATGTTATAAGAAGTGTTTTTCATGATAAATCCTGTTTTATTATGACAGCATGAGCCAATGGATCATCACACAAACAGTTAACACACTTATGGAAGCTTGTTGGCACCTACACAATGATTCCAAACGTTTTGTCTTAATCTGTACATACTCATCAGAAGTGACAATCCAACACCATGGGCGCTGATTCATATCTAGGAATGCATAGCTGAAAGCGTTTATTGCCCAGTTTCTTACTACACTGGGTGACCAAAATAACAGGAACACCTGACAACAAAATGGGAGTCAATACAACAGAAAGCTCTGGCCTTCAATTTGGCTCTGACAGCATGTCAACCAAAGACTCTTAGGTTGTTTTTGTTGTATGTCATGGTGTTTTTCATCAACCCCCCCTTTGTGTTTGTGTAGGAGTGTCACTGTGTGTGGGAGGAATGCACAATGATGGGTTATTCAGAGTAACATTAGTTAGGACAGTAATATTATAGTGAGTTAGATTAGTAACATATTTGATATGTTTCATAATAAATCTATAGCTGTTTGGGGCCCTTTTAGTTAAGCCCCCAGGCAGCTGCTTACCTTGCCTAAAGGTAAAAGTCTGCTTTTGGTATTTTTCCTCGTGAACCAGAATGTATCTTATCAGTGCTTCTGACCGTCGGTAGACGCGACTCGGGTGTATGACGCAAGTGGTGGCAGGTGTGTTGCTCAGGACCCAAGAAAGTGTAGTGTTGAGTGTGAAGTGGTTTAGATGAGCAGTTCCAGAAAGCCGCAGGCAGCATTACCCCAGGCCAAGCTATGGGCCTGTTCCTAACAGGCACTACACAGGTAAAGTAAGGATGAGGACATGGGCGTACATTTCATCTAACAGATGGGGGAGACAATGAAATAACGTTTCTACAGAGCAATCATTGAGGAGGACACAAATAATACATACAAAAATGAACTTATATGAGTAGTGGTGGTACTCAAGTAATTCACTTTAAACATCGGATGAAGTGATTCTTTTCTCTAATACAGATGATAGTGAACTGAGAACTGAGCCTCCTAGCAAGCAAGCTAGCCAACTAACTAGACCGCCATTAGTTTGCCACTAAATTAGTAAAGTTTAACAACTTAACGTTTCATTCACATACTCCTCCTTTTACAGCGTAGAAAAGAACAGTGCTCCCCAGATGAATGACACTTTGTTCGGCTCATTTCCTTTAACAAAGTGTGTAGCATGAAAACACAGTAGGTGGAATTAGCAAGCTAACAAACTATCATAGCCTACCAAACAAGCTGAGTAACTTCCTAACTGCTACTATAGCGGTCTCATGGAAAAACACATTTTCTTTTTGTCTTGACTAATTTATTATGGACACACCATCATCTGAAGTAGAGAAAATAATAATAATATACCTTATCGGTTGTTCAAAGTGTTTAAAACAGCCTTTGCAGCCTACATACTGACTCAGTTCAATCAAAGTGTCACCGGACTTCTGCAAAGTGTTGCCAACTCTGTTCCAATGAAAGTAGCTAGCACAAGCTCCAAAAGTCCCTAAAAGTAGCTGATGACAACTTACACTTGTTTGCATATTTGTGACATCATTACACAGTAATTTGAATAAAAGCTTAGTGTTTGAATCAGGTAAGTAGATAGAAAGAAATTGCTCCTCAGGCATAAAACAGAAGACTTTTTTTTTGGACTTTTTGGGAGCTACAAGAGAGGAAGAC
>NC_048408.1:3381973-3389429 GCF_013103735.1 Etheostoma cragini
TATAATCAAATCCATCATGGATGGGATAAATTGTAGTATTTCTCCCCAAGCCTTAAGAAAACAGAAGTATCCTACACTGAAATCACTATAACTTACTCTTCCAACACATACTGTACAACTTATATGTAGCACCTTGGTGATCTTTCTTTTAGGGTTGGAAAAGAGGAGATTACACCTAGAACAAAGAATGAGTGATAAGATCTGGTGGATCTGTTTTAAGATAGTAGCTTTGGCAGTGAGGCTTTAAATCTAGCAAGAGAAACCAGACACATATACTTCCCCTCCTATCCCTTCCCCCAAAACATGTTGTTATGACATTTCCTCAGGTGGTCAGATATAGCAGTTCTTGATCCAACCAGAAAACAAATCAGTGAAAAGAGAGATGGAGGGAACTGCAGGGAGAAATGAATAAAACGAAGAAGGAATGAGGGAGAAGCGGAACAGGAAAGTAATATTGAATCATGTCAAGGCACTAAGCAAACACAGTCTTGCCTAGACAGAAATGCACTCAGATACACATATTCCCAATAATGCACACACACACACGCATGTACATATGTGTTTATCCACAGACCATGCCAATAAAATGGTGCTGCTGATTAAGGCAAACTGATAAAAGATAAACACACTATCTGTTATAGTCTCTTTACCCACCATGAACCCTTGGCAGTGGCCGGTGGGTGTGTTTTGGTGTGTGTGCCGTGTAAAAGGGGGCCATCTTGTGTGTCTGTGTGTCCACCTATCACCACCACAATCCGTTTTAAGGTTAAAGAACCACAACAGCACATTAACAAAACCAAATATGTCAACACAGGTCACATGCACGCGCACGCGCACGCACGCACACACACACACACACACACACACACACACACACACACACACACACATACGCACACACACACGCACGCACGCACGCACGCACGCACACACACAGACATTTCCTGTAAGTCGACCCCATGGCCTGTTGGGATGGCGACCTTGCCTTGCCCCTGACATGACTAAACAAAAGAGATGGAGAGAGGGAGGAGGAGGGGTAAAGGAGGAGGGGGAAACCATAACAAGGACACAGGGTTAAGTGTATGTGTGTGTGTGTGTGTTTTTGCAGCTCTTTGTAGGCGTTTTGCTTCCGTAGATTTGTCATTTTTGTTTACTTCAATCATTTCTTTTCAAACACTCTAAGCTTCAGGTAATCTCTCTCTCTCTCTCTCTCTTTCGCTCTCTCTCTCTCTCTCTCTCTTTCGCTCTCTCTATCTCTCTCTCTCTCTCTCTCTCTAGATTTGGAGTGATTCCTCAATTTTGATAAACTCAGACATTGAAATAAACGTAACTATTAAATCAATCGCCAAATGTTTTGAAAATATATTAATTGGTGAGAGTTATTTTTTAATTAAAAAAGCAAAGAATAAAATGTGTAATATAAAATATAAACTAAAATGGAATCCATTGTCTTTCTATGGTTACAGCCCTAGTCTACTATATATTCTCACACATTTATATATAGAGTATTTGATTAAAAACTCCAGCACTGATTGTAAGCAATACTAGATACATAAATAACGGAGGGCTTTTCCAGGAAATATGTATTGTGAAGTAGCAGTGTGAACTCTTGAATTAGTCACTGGTGGTAAATGCAGCACTGGGTACGTGCTGCTGCTGCTCCATGTGAACTGATTCTTTAATCTGACATTCAGCTGAGATCTAAGCATCCCATTTTCCACCCAAGGAAGGCACTGAGTAACTTTTTGGAAAATGGATCAAATGAAATAACAATGGTCAGAGTGTTCAATTCAAACAGGAATGAATGTGGTTTGAGTTTCTGTGAGCATTTGTGTGTAACCGTCACTCAGCTGCAAAAGCTTTTAGGCATTTAAGATGCATCAAGTGTTTGTGTAGAATACCAAATGCTACCAGAACTAATAAGATCCTTACACAACAGACACAAAGCAGAACTGGTTGTGAATGTATTCATAATCACCATAATTATCATCATCATCATAATATTCACACTAGAGGTTAGAGGTTGCTAACTAGAAAGAAAAGCCAAATTCATGCAGGGATTTCACACTATTCTAAATAAACGGCATGTCCTGGAGACAAATGACTGTTAATTTGAACTGCGTAGACATGTAAAATGGTCAAATTTGTTTATTTCTGTTGTAATTCCCAGTCGTAACTGTAACGTTTAAAGATATACAGTCCGACCTATCCGTGTTC
Source organism: Etheostoma cragini (assembly GCF_013103735.1). Lineage (NCBI taxonomy): Eukaryota > Metazoa > Chordata > Actinopteri > Perciformes > Percidae > Etheostoma > Etheostoma cragini. Next base: position 3,384,191 of record NC_048408.1, read on the forward strand.
TCTGCTGTGATTAATTTCCATGCTGTGTTGCTTTGCTTGTGTCTTTGATAAACCAAATCTATGGTTACGAACAACAACATCTCGTTGAGATCAGACAGACTGCTCGTCTGGGTGGTGCTTAGACTTCTGTGATTCAGCCTGGCTCAGCTAAACTTAAAACTAAATCATACAATCGACTCAAAGTTTGCGCTAAGATCATTGATTAACCTGTTGCACACCTCAAACAATCCACAAGAAGAGCATGCTCAGACTTGCTAACAGCATTTCTTCTGACTCCATGCATGAATACAAACTTTTGCCTTCTAAAAGGTGATTTAGAGTCTTAACAGTCTTAAGAACTTTATACATCAGTTTATCCTGTTGCTAAACCAAAACCAGGGTGCTGCCCATTAACATCTGGAACCGAAGATATCATGAAACACGTTTCCATGCCATGGCTGTTGACATGTCTTCATCTCTGTACTATAGGTGTGAATGTTGTCTAGCTCTGTGTTCCATTTTACTCTTTCATTTCTTCTTTTGTGAGGAGCTGTTTGGGAACATAAAATGAATTTTGGTGTGTACTGACATTACAGTTGTATTTTATCTTGTCATTTCCTTTAGTCTGTGGCTCATCAAGTAAATTAGGTCTCCACACCAACGTTAGTCAAAGTGTTGACATATGAAAGCATCAAAAATTAATTTTAGACAAAGGACATGAGAGTTTATACTGTTGTTCCTCATCACTGTTTGCTCAGTAAAGTGTGTGTAGGGGCCAAATCGGTTTTCTAACCAGAACTTATTACATTGTGATAGGGTTATAGCGCCGCAATGACGTCTTAAACAATAGCGCCAATGTCTAGTGTTTGTGAGACCCATTGATGTATAATAAAACCTGGATAGCATGTTCAAAGCGAATCCCCTTTCAATGCTTTGAGTTGCTCAGTGGCGCAGAAATCCCAAAAAGCTCAACTTCTGTGTATAAAACCACCCAGGTAATTGTAATAAAGACTTTCCGAATGTCATCGGACTAAATGGATCCAATTGTGAAACAATTCATTGTGTCAAGTCAAAACAGGACAGGGAAGTTGTAATTCCACTGTTTGGCTACCATGTTAAATTGGCTTCAAACCTCAGCACACTTCCTGGGGCCCTGATGTAAGCCTGATGTAAGCCTACCTAATGCCAACTTCGTGCATTATCGTAGCAAAATTGTCAGTTGAGAGATTGACAGAGACTGCCATGGCGCCGCAGTGCCCGTCCGAGTGTGTGTGTGTGTGTGTGTGTGTGTGTGTGTGTGTGTGTATGTGTTTACTTGAGAAGGACAGAGAGTGGAAGAGAAGGTGTGTGATATTGCGTGCATTGTTTCTGTACTTTATTAATTTTGGCTACACTTTTTGACCTGCCTGTGGGTTGACTCATTCATCATGGTATATGTAGTCTCACCAGGCTGGCTGTCCCATTCACACACAGGTTGGTTCAGCTCTGTTACGGCTCTGTTACGTCTTTGTTATGGCTGTGTTACGTCTTTGTTACGGCTCTGTTACGTCTTTGTTATGGCTCTGTTACGTCTTTGTTACGGCTCTGTTACAGCTCTGTTATGGCTGTGTTACGTCTTTGTTACAGCTCTGTTATGTCTTTGTTACAGCTCTGTTATGTCTTTGTTACAGCTCTGTTATGTCTTTGTTACAGCTCTGTTATGGCTGTGTTACGTCTTTGTTACAGCTATGTTATGTCTTTGTTACAGCTCTGTTATGTCTTTGTTACAGCTCTGTTATGGCTGTGTTACGTCTTTGTTACAGCTCTGTTATGTCTTTGTTACAGCTCTGTTATGTCTTTGTTACGGCTCTGTTATGGCTGTGTTACGTCTTTGTTACAGCTCTGTTATGTCTTTGTTACAGCTCTGTTATGTCTTTGTTACAGCTCTGTTATGGCTGTGTTACGTCTTTGTTACAGCTCTGTTACGTCTTTGTTACAGCTCTGTTATGTCTTTGTTACGGCTCTGTTATGGCTGTGTTACGTCTTTGTTACAGCTCTGCTATGTCTTTGTTACAGCTCTGTTATGTCTTTGTTACGGCTCTGTTACATCTTTGTTACGGCTCTGTTACGACTCTGTAAAAGGCGAAACAACTCTGTATTATGCTCTTTATTCCGTCTTTGTACATTTTACACAGATGACGAGGCAGATTAAACTCAAACCATCCCGCCTTGAACTGGCTGTGTGAAAGCGGCTACAAGAAGTTGCCTTGGCCACGTGACCTACCTATGAGAAAAAAACATTGAGAGAGGTCTTGCACGCAAATGTGTCCAAATATGTATATGGATACCCAAAATAGTAGAATAATAAAACAAGTGTGTTTCTATTTATCAAAAATGTATTTACATAAACGATGCAAATAAGCCGATAGGTCGTCAGCTGCTTGATATATTGGGCTTCATTATAAAACAAACAGGGGGAATGGCTCCCTGCAGGATGCTTAACAGCTGAACAGATGAAACACGTCGCTGCAGTCCAACAATAGAATTAGAAACACACACATACAAGCAGCAGGCGCAGGCACCCCCCCTCACACACACACATACACACTCACAGACACTCTCACATACACCACCACCTCCATGTGTTCAAGCTTCACTTACTGTCACATCGTCTACCTTTATTTCTTACAGCTAGATACGACTTGAAAGGAGCCTGCTAATGATAAAGGGGTCCTGTGTGTGTGTGTGTGTGTGTTTGTCTGTGTATTGTATATTTGTATATTTGCATATGTGCTACTCTGTTACGTTTGTTTTCCAAATGTCCAAACTGTCACAACTCTATCTAAACTATGCAATACTGTATTTAATGTCTCACGTTTAAGTATTTCTAAAATCAGTGCTGTTTGGTATGAAGTTATTTTTCATGATGTAACTGAAAGGAAACAGCGTGATGGTGTAAGGCATTAATTACTAAAATGGGACTGTAGCTGAGTGGTGATATTTGTTTTTGCTGGGGGACTGTTGGTTCCTCAGCAGCATGTTGCATCCTGCCGTGCCTCATGATGGTTACAACAGGGCTGTCATGAAGTAAAACAGCCCGTGACAGTGATCCAGTGTGCAGTGCACCTTCTCTGGAAAAAAGGCTATATTAGCACGAACATGTTCAGCGTTTAACTAAGGTGGGACTCAATTTATGCTATTCCAGGAGAAAAGGGATTACACAGAAATTAAGGAAAGAGGGAGAGTAGCGGAGTAAGGGGGATGAGGATAGGGGAGAAACAGGGAGAAGGAGGACAACAGAGAGCGAGAAACAGGATGAAGAGGAGGTGTGTTTGCAAACCATCTGGACTCAGTCTATGATAAGAAACACTTAGTCAGCGAGCACCTCATCACTCAGCCCGCTCCCTCTCTTTACTCTCTCGGCCTTGTGTAAACTAGCTTATATCTTCCGTCTTTCTTTCTTTTTTCTCCCCTTCCTGATATCATGATGCTCTATAGGAAGTGATAAAGTGGAAGTGAGTGATACAAATGATAATAATAGGACTTAATGTGGGAAAGAAGGTGAAAAAAAGGCCACGAGCTTTAGAGAAACTCAAAGGTTGCTGATTGTAATATATTGCAGAATATTGCAATGTAAAAACTAAAAACTTATATTGTATTGTGGGGCCTCTGGTGAGTCCCACCCCTATTGGACAGAAAACAACATTCAATTTCCTGCTGTGCCTTGTGATGCCGCACAGTGCCCTGCTATGCCATGAACTACTTCAAAAAACTACTACAAACTACTATTTTTTGTGACTGTTATTGCCACTCTTCATTTTAACCCCAACCGGTCGTCAGACACCGCCTACCAAGAGCCTGGGTCTGTCCCAGGTTTCTTCCTAAAGAGAAGTTTTTCCTCGCCACTGTCACACTGTTGCTTGCTCTGGAGGAAACAAGAACTGTTGGGTCCTTGTAAATTCCGGAGTGTGGTATAGACCTGCTCTATCTGTAAAGTGCCTCGAGATAACTCTTGTTTGAAATTGATACTACAAATAAAACTGAATTGAATTGAAATGAATTATTAATATTATTATTATGAGTCTTGTTAAATTGAAAACATCAGTTGTTTTAATTTGTCTACTACTACTAATATTGCAACAAAAAACTATTTTAATCAGAAAAAAGATGGGTGAGAGGGATCAACGCAAGCAGTTACAACACACTGCTGTGATTAATGGATACGTTGATGAGTCAACTGACAATTTTAATGAGCAATTATGCATTAAATTAAAGTTGTGTTAATGTTAATTGTATATTGTTAAAAAAAATCACTAAGCACATCTTTCTACTTCAACCAGTTTTGATTTGTTAATTTTACTATGCTTTCATGTAACATACAGGTGACTTCATATTAAGTGCATTCTACTACTTCTGCAGCACAAGAAAATGTGAATATAATGTAAAATGTGGAAACATTTACTCTGTATATTTTCAGATCAAATATATGTTGCACAAGAGGCCTGACTAGTTCTCTCCCCGTGTGTATAAACTACGTTAGATGACCTTCCTGTTAGGGTCCTGACATACACCCCCCCTCACAGTATGACTGATAATAATGTCTGATTTGTCTGATTTGTCTCCACTACTGAAATGAGAGATAGAATGTTCCTTTTTGTTTTTCTTCCAATTTGTCCTTTTGAATTAGTGATGAGAAGGAATGGTGCTGTCTGAGAAACACAGATACACAGTACATAGCTACACGTACACACACAACAACTCAAACACTTTCAGAGACGTGTGAGGCACATCACACGCAGGTGTACGCTCACAGACACATACTTTCCCACAGCAGTTCAAAGGTAAAAATACACCCCACCTTATACACATTACAGCTTCACTCTAATGATGAATAACTAAATGCCCTTGTGTGTAATGAAAATAATAAAAAATGGAAATATGGTGAAAATAATAAAACTGAGCTTGACCGCCATGGGTCAGTGTTGTGTGCGAACTATTGTAAATCCTTTTGTTCAAATATGCATATAAAAAGAATAATGTTAAAGCATATCATTCTGCATGCGTGTGTGTGTGTGTGTGTGTGTGTGTTTATGAAAGTGTGTGTGTGTGTGTGTGTGTGTGTGTTTGTGTGTTTGCTTGTTTGTGTGTTCAGGGCATTTTAGGAATAACTGAAACTTTTTATCTTCTGAGTAATAGCAGTCCATCAGGAAAATTACTACAGATTCACCGCGTGCAGAGACACACTCTGTCTCTCTCTCTCTCTCTCTCACACACACACCCC
>NC_048408.1:3391703-3427320 GCF_013103735.1 Etheostoma cragini
AGACTGAAAGAGAGAGAAAGACACACACACAGAAAGTAATGGAATGCAAATCTCTGTGTCTGGAAGCGATTAGGCAAAGAGCTAAAGCCTGTCTTCTCTTTCTGTGTCTGAGCAGACCAGCCACCCTAACCCTCACCTCACCACACACAGACACACTCACACACACACACACACACACACACAATCAACATGTCGTTCACAATACACACCACTAAAAGCAGAAGCGTTAAATTGTCAGAAAGCCACATCTGATGGGCCGATGCTCTCCGAGGTTACGCCTCCTCTTACTGGGTCGGATGCAGGTTACCTCTGGCGAGGTTTATTCAGTTAAAATATATATATATATATTAAAAAGAAAAATCAAAATAAATGTATTCAGACTGATGTTTTCCAAGCAGGAGTTTTTGGGCTGAAGATCATGTGTAAAAATAAATGATGAATAAAATAGACTAATATGCAAATACAAGCATGGTATTTTCTAATAAAATATATAAATATTCCACAAGAAATAGAAGATTAATGGGATCAATTGCTGGTTTCGAGATGACGGATAAGAAGGAACGGCTACCGAGTGGGCCTAATAAATAAAGTTAGAATACAATGTCATGTGTCCCCAGTTCATGTAGAGAAGCTTTGGAGCACCAACGCATGTTGGCCCACCGGTCTTGATCTTTAGCTAAGGTAAAAGGGAAAGTGCAGTGAATTCACATTAAAAACTACCATCATTTCAAAGTAATCTGACTCACGTTATCAGAAGTCCAACACTGAACGAAGGTTTATTAGAGATGCTCTGCACTTTCTTCCCAACACGATCCAGATTACCCTGGTGTGATTAACACGCTGCTGTGTGCCTCACTGTGTGGAAGGGACATTCGTTCATTTGTGACACTAGGCTTGATTTAAACATTGCTTTGTAAAACAAAAATATAACAGATAAATAAACAAATTTAAATTCACTATATTGTTATTATCATTCAAATAATACATTGATTATGTACATATTATATATATATATATCTATATATATATATATATATATATCTATATATATATATATACATATATAATTAAATTGAATTGGATAGATGGACCCATTGTTACCTGATATATGGTTTCTGTATTTTTGTGTATTATAAATTAAAACTGCACGTTATGGTTTGTAGCATAAACTTCTAGTGGAATTTTCAAAGATAAAATAAGAACAAATGAAAACTGCTTCTTGTCTCAGTCCATGTCTCATCTTCAAAGGAGGACGGGAAACTCGCTGGTGTAAATTCAACATCACCTTTCAAACTAATGTAAGTTGTTGCAAGGCCTATAAAGAAAATAAGTCACGAGCTAACGACTGACAGATGTCGACCGGATGTAGATCATTGCTTGGGCAGAATTCTTCACCACCACACCATGAACAGCGAGAGCAGGACTAACAGCAGGGCTGCGTTTCGTTGTCAGACACAGGCAACATTTCTTCTCTGCATGAGGGGGGACTAATCACTGGTCCCCAGGATACATTTAGGGGCCGAAATGTCTTCAGTATCTTTTCCAACAACGTTGACTGACAGCAGTTTGTCCTGAATGTTTCCCATTATGTCCTCCACATTGATTGGGACCCTAATTAAGGTAATATTCCTCATTGCCATTCCCTTTGAATATTGCCCCTACATAATGGCCTCAAAATCATAACCAGACCTTGAGGCTAATGCTTACTATATGATTAACCACTGAAATATTTATTCATGTGTGTGTGTTTGTGTGTGTGTGTGTGTGTGTGTGTGTCTCCTGAGAGGACTGTAGCACAGAGATAAAAGAGTCACTAATTGATCACAATTAGTGACACAAAGTCACTAATTGATTGGCAGCCTTAAAGAAGAGGTTGACAGTGATTTAGATGAACAAAAGCTGAGTTTCTACATTACCGGTAGGAGTGTGGACTAGTAAGTGACTGAGTGAGTGCAAAATAAATAAATGAATAAAGAAATAAAATGACTGCTGAGTGTCGGCCTCCCGACTAACTTTCCGCTTGATTTAACATCGCAAACTTTAGTTTGGAAAGTGCTGACCAGAGCCGAGACTCCGAGAAATAAAGGTAAAAGAGAGAAAACAAAGGCAGTGGGTGAAGAAAAAATGTAAAAAGGTGAAAATAAAAGAATGGGAGAAAGATTAGAAAATAAGAGAAAAATGAAAGAGAAGAAAGGGAAAAAGGGAAAATAAAATGGACCTTGGTTCAGATGGAAAGACAGGTTTTCCCTCTGCCTCTACTTTTTCACCAAATTAAATCATGAGGCCCCAGTTTGGCACTATTTTAACACACACACATACACACACACGCACACTGACTGACTGCGAGTTTACATTCAGTCAGTGAATTCACACAATGAGAGGCAATTGACTAGAGACTAGAGAAGCATGCAGACACACTGACACATGCACAGCGCGCGCGACACAACGTGTAGCTTGGAAAAAAGGAATTCAGCCGTCTACCTTGTCTGTGTGCGTACTCCAGTGTCGCCCGCTTTAAAGGGTTAACGCTCCCAAAAACACATAGGATCCTTTCAGGCACGCATGAACACTCCGAGGCGTCCTGCTGCTGGGGGGAAATAAGAATACACCTCCGTCTCTGTCTTCCCCCGCTTGTCTCCTCTCTTCTTTAGAAAAGAGAAAAAGCACAAGCCCTGTTTTCTGGGGTCTGGTCTGTCTTCTGTCTTTCTCTATCTGCGGGACTGCCTCAGTCTTTTCTCTCACTTCTTCTTTTCATCCAGCCTCTGCGCTCCAAGTGAGGGATGGAGAAGGAACAACACTGGAGGAAAAAAACACAAAGCCCCTGCTTTCTCTCTTTTTTTCCCCTTCTTTTTCTCTCTCTCTCTGTCAGTTAAAGGAAATGCAGAATTCTCTTCCTTTATTCTCTACTCCGGTTTCTTTTCCTCTGCCTGCCGCTGCTCCGGTGTGTGTGTGTGTATGTGTGTGTGTGTGTGTAAGTGTGTGAGAGCGCCGTCTTCTCCTCTGCCTCTGCCACCGCTGCTGTGAGTGTGCCTGTCCGCGTCGCTCCCTCCCTCTCTCTCTCTCTTCCCTCTCTCACTCTCTCTCTCTCCCCCTTCCTCGCTTCTGTAAGTTTGGAGCTCTCTTTGCTGGCTGAGCGAGGAGGGAGGCGGAGCCACGAGGACAGAGGGAAGAAGGAGATTGGCTGACACAGAGGGTGAGAGAGAGAAGAGTGAGAGGGGGAGAGGAGTGGAGGGAGAGGGAGGGGCGGGCTTTCTGCATTTTGAAGGCTGGAGGTGTAGATGTGTGGAGAGAGAGGAGGGCCTTCTTTCTCTCTCTCTCTCTTACACACACACACACACACACACACACACAAACTCCCTCTCTCTCCGCATTCTTTCGCTCTGATCTTCCCGACTTCCCCACCACATATGTATTCATAGCACAGAAACTACACCTCTCAGCGGCTCACACATGATCTCTCGCTTTCTCTCACTCTTATACACTCACACATGTGCACACCCACTGTGTGTTCGTGTGTGTGTGTGTGTGTGTGTGTGTGTATGCACGCTCTCGCCGTTTGGGTTTGTGGCAGCTGTATAAACCAAAGGTATTGCCAAAGAAAGGGGGGTTGACTAGGCTTAAATTAAAGGGACTGGCAGCAGAGGGACTCATATTAGACAAACACATGCATGCGGGCAGGCATGGTGTGTTACACACACACACACACACAAACACACACACACACACACAAACACGGAGGTTTACAATTTCTGTCACATAATTCTGGAAATGTAGTCTATTGAAATTGTAATTTTGACCATTATAGCCTACCTAAACAAATACAAATAATAAATCTAAAAGTTTAGTCAAATGTGAGTAGTTCAAGTGATACAAGTAGCGCACAGTAAATACGAGTATAAATGCATCATGCATCACAAATGCATACAAATGCACAGCATTTAAATAATTTCTGTTATTTTAAATATTTCTACCTATGGGTATCTTTTTACTTTGGTATTTCTATGGTAGTATTTCTTTATCTGATGTTCAACATAGTAGGTTGTTTAATTATTAATACAAGTGTTAGATGAGGAGTACATTTAACAGAAGGTTAAATTGGCGTTTTGCAAGTCTAAATGGTAACAAATAAATATATTCTTGGTGTAAATACATTCATAATACACCAAAACAGTAGAGAGCAGTCAGTCCAGTTAGTTAAAATGACTATCTTCATGTAAACACACTTATATTAATAAGAAATAACACAACCTTTATAATAGGACCTACACACAAACACACACACGCACACACACACACACAATTTGTGCATGGCTGTTTCTATGTAGGAATGTCTACATAAGAAGGGATTGAGGATATCACTTGGAAGGAAATTGACATTCATTCCATTATTTCGCACATGGGCAGCTTTCATTGTGTTAGCACACACAGGCACGGACACACGCAAACCTCAACTATTGCCTCTGATAGTTTATAGAAGACTTAGATGTCCTCTGTTCATGTTCTCCAAAGAGAGGATCGACAGAACAACATGAGCTCCGTTTGGATGACTTAACTGAAAACAAGAAACGCAGCATAATGCCAGCAGAGGATAGGGGATGATCACACAGAGAGCATCGATATAGACACATCCGCTTCAGCAACGCTGAGGCAGGCTGAGTTTAGAAAAAAATGAGTGTGGTATCCTCTGGTCAGGCTGTGACTTTGACTCCATGTCTACCCCCAAACTGATTAAAATATCAGACCTTTTCGGGGTTGGGTAAAAAAAGAAAGAGCACATATGTTTTTGCAGGCGCCAGTTGGAGCAGAACAATGCAGAGGGATACGGGGGGGATTCATTCAACCCAAAACTGGCATCAAGATGAGTGCTGCAAGGGCCAACACAGCTTTGGTTGATCCAGTAACCTCTATCCGGGCCCATGAAAGCCGAGCTCTGTTTGCTACCCCTTTGGTAGAGCATGTAATAGGCCCAAGGCATGGTTCATGCTTTACCATGAAATTCAAGGACCATGTGCTTTTCATACTGACTGCAGCCTGCACTCCAGTGTTTCTGTGGCACTGTAGAATGAAGTTTTAGGATGGGTGGTTTGACACAATCTACATTTCAGAATTGAGGTGGCTAACCTTGGTCACAACACCAATGAAATCAGTTACTTGTTGCAATTGTGGACGTTATGGACTTGGCAACCCTGTGACTTGTATGGAATTAGTTATACTTCAATTAGGTGTTCCCTTTGAGTCAATCCAAAACTAAAATTCTCCTCAATGTTTGTTAGAGAAAATATAAATTTAGAAATTTAAATGTTTTTTTCTTAAAGGTCTACACCTTAAAGGTGCTCTAAGTGATGTTGTGTGACTATTTGTTGATGTTAGAAGTACAGTGTGTTCTGGGGACAGACAGCTAGCAGATAGTGAGGAGACGTTTTTTACAGTGTGTTCTGGGGACAGACAGCTAGCAGATAGTGAGGAGACGTTTTTTACAGTGTGTTCTGGAGACAGGCAGGTAGCAGATAGTGAGAAGATGTTTTTTACAGTGTTTTCTGGAGACAGGCAGCTAGCAGATAGTGAGGAGATGTTTTTTACAGTGTGTTCTGGAGACAGGCAGCTAGCAGATAGTGAGGAGATGTTTTTTACAGTGTGTTCTGGAGACAGGCAGCTAGCAGATAGTAAGGAGTTGTTTTTACAGTGTGTTCTGGAGACAGGCAGCTAGCAGATAGTAAGGAGTTGTTTTTACAGTGTGTTCTGGAGACAGGCAGCTAGCATTTAGTGAGGAGATGTTTGCTGTATGTGTCATCAGATGTTGTAGCTTAAAACACGCGTGGCATTGCTAAGAGCACCTTTAAAGCTATAGTGGATAGTTTCTAAGAAATAACAACAAACTGTCTGCACATCTACATGACACAAGCCTTCCGTGATCGTGCACAGCCCCCACCACTCCTCCAAGTCACAGGACGCCACAACCTTTAGAACATAGACATACTGAAAAATACAGAGGGAGTTGTGTGGGGCTGATAGTCTTAATTAACTTTATAACAACTCATTTGGCAACGGCTTGAATATAACGGACGTTTATTAATATAAAATAAATTTCCCTTGGCATTGGTTGACTGACAACTGAGAGGGGGCACTTCTAACATTAGCTACTGACTGCAGAGACAAATCCACACAGCATTAATTCTTAAATATTGGCAGTTACGTTATGTGTCCCTTTACAAAACACCATCATGCCGTCAGGTTTATAGGAAGATGGTTACATTAGCTATCTTATGTTAATTGGCCCGACTGGCTGAGAGAATATTCAGTGTGCGGAGGTAACAGATAGGGTAGTTTGGAACAAATTGTTTGTAGTAGCTGCTCACACAAATATCAGAATCAGAATCCAAAGTATAGATATTGCACTAAATTCCTGTCACAATACGTAGCAAAAGTACAGTAATGATTTTGACCACAAATCAAAACGCATGTATACATGTACTGTGTATATAGAGTACACTGGTTTCTTACATCAGTTGACTTTACGAATTCATGCCACACATGATAGTAAAAAATCATCAGGAAATGACCTGATATTTATGGGGGGACAAAGAAGGAAAAAAAGCATGAGCTAAATGTTTAACAGTATAGAAAAACATATGCATGGGATAAAAGGTAAGGACAGCAGAAATGCATGCTTTATTTCCTGTCATACAATTACGCCAGTCTGTCATATAAGCTCAGTTAGTTCTTACATTTGAAGGTAAATAATCTTGTCCCCAAATAACTACTTTAGTCATGACACATACAGCCGTGCACACAGCCAAAATATTTTATTAACCTATACATCATCATCTTCATCATCATCATCATCAACCCACATACACACACAAGGTAATGATAGCAGCATCATCTCTCATAGAGGTTAATGGAGTATGGATTTTAGTATAGAGGCCGCTGTCAAAGAGATGAGCATATTAAGTATAGATTTAGCCTTAATCCTGAATGCACCTGCTTTATTACATATTTTCCTGGTACCACTGCTATTCAGCTATCTTTGTACCTATGTATGCGAGTATGTTAATATTGTAAATGTTTCCATGTGTCTTTCACTGGCCAGGGGTCCCGCTCAGGGTTCAGCTATTGGGACCCTGCTACTTACTGCACGTTGAAACAAATATGGCTTTGTGTCAATTAAGAGTAACTTGTGAAATGAGCAAGAAAGAAAGGCTTACTTTTAAATGTAACATCCTCAACACTTGATACTCATAGCATCCTGCATGCTAGGCATGCCTATTATTTTTCCACAACTGATGAAACTTTTTCAAAGATCACATAGTCAAACCAAAAACTCACTTTTAAACTTTTCTTTCCCAGCTGTCATGGGCATACATTTCATCAGTTGGTGGGTGACAAACATACAATTTCTCAAGAGCAATTTTTGAAGGGGACACAAATAATCCAGCAAACGTTGTACTCATAAAGGGTATTTGTATACAGAGGACAGCCTCGCTACTCTTATCAGTGTAGCATAGAGACTGTGCCATTATCCTTCTCTATGTTTATCTCTGATTCTATGAAAAAGTTGACTAAATTGACCAAAATTACTGAAGCTATTCAAACTTTGTTTGTCACGTGATGACCTGTCACATGACAGTTCAAGTTTAGAGGTCTTTATAGTTACAATTAGCTGAGGAAAGGTGCGTGGGAGCTGGGTACAGAGCACCGGGAGGTCACAGTCTCTTCAGTGGCCACTGCAGTTGACTTTAGCCGACAAAAGGTGACTGTCCTGTGGTGATGAAAGTCAAGTTTAGACATTTAGTTTAGATTAGAAAATAGAGTGGATGTGGGTTTAAAGTCTATATCCACAACCTTCCACTTCAAGCATTGCTCCGTTGCCGTATGTCCTTCTTTTTGGCCGGTTGTCCGTAACCTTCCTCTTTCTTTGTGTTGACTTTCTAACCTCCGGTGGATTTCTGAGGACTATGTTTAATTGCTCCTCAGATCTCTGCAGAGTAAAGCCAGACAGCTAGCTAGCCCCCCCCCCCCCCCCCCCCCCCCCCCCCCACATACACACACAAACAGACAGACTCCCCTGCAATTTCTGCCAATGCCAGCTGTTAATGTAGATACTTTAATCTTTCAACGTGAAGCCCCAATGTCACAGATATGCAATTTGAGTATCACGTACTTTCCAACAGCACTGGGCTGCTGTGGTACTCATTACTCATACTGTCACTTCCAACACGTTCTCACTACCAAGTCGTAAAATATGGACGCTTGGTCACTTCACACTATTGCTGACAAAATGGTCAAATACCATTCAAACATGCAGGCTAAGGTTATGCTGATTAAGTTGCAGAAATAAAAAAATCGTTTTTTTATATTATATATTAACAGTATGTTTGTCTTCAAATTGTGGACCAATGGGAAATCGTTTCACCTTTCTGTGTGGTGTTTTCCTCATCTTGTGTTACATGTATTTCCTAAACTTCACTGAAACTCTCTGAGTGTCCTTGATTTTCCGCTTCAGAGTCTCTGTCTCAAAAGGAAGAGTAACTGAAGGAGAAGGGATTATATTTGAATCTCATACATTTCTGAATGTTTTCCCACACTGAATGCAAACTTTAGTGAGAAAAACACGGCCTTGCATTCACCTAGATTATATCCCGACTCTCTGTGGAAAGAGAGAAGGCTCAGACTCACTGGACAGTTCTCTTTTTCTTTCTTTTCTCTCATTCTCCATCCTTCCTGCAGTGAGGCTTTTCTAATACCAGTGTATTTGCTGGTCCCCCCCACTGACACTGTGTGTGTGTGTGTGTTGTGTGTGTGTGGGTATGTGTGATCGATAGAGACAGGGAGAGGTGTGTGTGTGTGTGTGTGTTTCAGTGCAAGTTCAGCTGTTCACGCCATTTAAATGTGTGTATGTGTGCAGGTTGTGTGTGATACGGGTCCCTAAGCTCTTTCATTTCATTGTACGGGACCCCTACTGGGCAAGTTCACAACCTTAGAGAGAGAGATGGAAATGAATGAGTAGTGTGAGGGGAAACAGGAGAGAGGGAGACAGAGAGACAGAAAGAGAGAGAGAGAAAGACAAAGAGAAAGGAGAGAATGGCTTAAACAAGCCAACTGGTGAATAAAAGAGGGGAAAAAAGCAATGAGGCGAGAGGACTAAACCAGCAGAAGGAGGGAAAAGAGATGAAAAGAAAAGAGAGCGTTCTTTTTCCGTAATCCTTCATTCAGTATGAGTGGATTTGAGTCGATGGTGAGATAACGTAGCGTAACTCCCTCTCACTGTGGTGTGTGTGTGTGTGTGTGTATGTGTGTGTGCGTGTGTGTGTGTGTGCGTGTGTGTATGTGTGTGTGTGAGCCACTATGAGTTCGGACATTTCAGCCTCCTGGCGAGACTACCAAATAACAGTAATCATCTTGACCACTGCACCCTGTAGCTTTGTGTGTGGCAGGGGAGAGCAGCCTAAAGGTGTGTGTGTGTGGGTGTGTGTGTGTGTGTGTGTGTGTGTGTGTGTGTGTGTGTGTGTGTGTGTGTGCGCGCACATTACCCTGTCAACCTTTGCACAACCCATTCTAAATAACAGTGATGACTAAGATCATATGGGGGTGGACTAAACCATTGAGGGTAAATGATGGCAACCTGCTGTTTTACCGAGCCGTGGTTTAAGTACAACGTACTACAACACACACATACAAGCGTACACACACACGCATGCACGCATGCAAGCAAACACTGTGCACAAACCCACACAGATTACTACCTTTTTCCAGAGTCACATGGTAAAAATATGCCAAATTCATAGTCACACAAAGACATTTTTTTGGGCACCCACACAACCTTACAACTCTTGAAATTTGTAAATATTACTTAAGTTTTAAGTATTTTTCACATTTTTTCTTTGTCGTTGCTTTATTTTCCCTCTATATGCACAGAATGTAGAGGTGTACCAGTCTCTGCTGGTGTTAAATGTTTTTTTAATTCCGCCAACTACTTCTACTGGCGTGTGTGAGTGTGTGTGTGTGTGTGTTGGTGTGTGTGTGTGTGTGTGTGTGTGTGTGGGTGTGTGTGTGTGTATGTGTGTGTGTGGGTTGTGTGTGTAGGGCCACTGGTATTGTGACACTGCTACTTCTTTACATCTGTCACACAGTTTAATTTGTAAGGCCAATACCGATACGAATATATGGTTATTTAAAAATCTGATAAGCCAATATATCGTCCAATATATATTTTATATTTACATATTTAAAGAAAATAATCCAGAAACATGTTACAAAACACAAACATATTTCCCTAACATTAGTTATTTGTAGTTCTCAATAAAATTATATATTACCAATTTGTTTTATTTTCACAAAAGAACAGAGGAAAATCAAAATATATATAAGTTCTGCTAAATATAATGTGTAAAAATACAAACTTAAGATATGAAACTTAAAGTCCTTTGAACAAAAACGCCTGATCAAAAAATGAATCAGTGTTGCCAACAGGGAGGTTGTAGAGCGCCCTCTGGAGGACAAACTATGCATCGACAATGCTCATAACATGCTTGACTGTCCGTTTTTATTCTTTAAATATTCATTTATCTGAATCATTTATTTGTCATTATAAATGATTCAGCTGATTGAATAAAAATGTTTTTTTAAATCGGCCATTATTTATGCCGATAATATTGGCCCGCCGATATATTGGTTGGGCTCTAACATTTACAGTATTATAGGACGGTACGTAGGCGTGACGGCTCACTTCATACCTTGGTTCAGACATCACGGTTTGGTTCGGTATGGTTTTGGTTCAATGGAGGGAAAAGCAAAACAAGAATGCATAAGGCAATTTTTATTGTCTTATGCATTTCTCAGGCTGTACCACCTAGTGTCATACAGTCTCTCTCCTGAGTGTGTAAAATAAGATGTAAACAGTACCCCACATCATCTCCAGACTCCATCTGGAACTTGTTAAGACAATCAGCTAGAAATAGGAATAAGACAAGGAATAAGGCAATCAGCTAGAAAACTGAAAATACAGTATCTCTTAATCATGAAAGTGCAAATTACAACCACAACAAATTCTGCTTAGGCAAACCTTTTCCCCACAAAAGATGTAAGGCAGTATTCTTGCTATTGAGTGTGACAGGCATACCTTTCTAGTTTCCACTCTGCCATGACTTCTCAGCTAGGTGAATGCTTGTGTGCTGCTCATAAAGCGGCTGCTTCTCTACAAGTGACACTTTCATTTCCCACTCAGAGTCAATAACTGATTGGGAAACCAAAGTTTTCCCAAACTTGTGGTCTAAAAGAGGCCGGGTCCTTTAACTCTTGTAGGTCACCACCACTGCAATATGCTAGGCTACTTGTCCATATTAGCGGACCGGAGGCAGAGCTCGGCTGGCGGCTGCATACTGTAGCTGCAGAGCTAAGGTAGGGCTACAGATTAGGTGTCCCTGAGAAAACATGTGTCTAACATTAGTTCCACATTAAATAAATGAAGTTGCACCCAAGTTTTATTTATTTTTATACCATTTATTGTCTGTGTAAATTCATGTACCAAACCAAGACACCCGTACCATTTCGGTTCAATACGAATACATATACCGTTTCACCCCTTATATGTATTCACAGTATATATATGGAATGATGGGGTAGTGGGAGAGAAAGATTAATTATCTAGATGAGAGAGTGAGAGAAAAAGAAAGGAGTGTGTGGTGTGGTGAGATGATCCTTTTTATTATGATGGAAAAGGCACCACTGACAGTGATTTAACAGGAAGCTCTAATCTAGACTGTAAAATCCAACAGCCAGCTCAGGTTAGTGTAAACTTTAGGCATGGTCCCACTAATACTAAAAAAGATTTTTACAGTGTTGCAAATTTTCCTGCATTGATGTGATACTGCCCATATAGACAAAATATCACATTTAAATTATACCTAAAACTCCTCAAAATCAACTAAAGTTGATGTAACTTTAGTTTTCTTCTCTCTTTTGATAACATTTTCTGAATGAAACTGCACAAAAATGGATGGAATAGGGCCGATCACACAGAGAAGAAGCAGTTGTTTTCCTATAGTACAGTGTGCCTGGCGTGCACCTCTGCTTCTGGCACCATGAATCCTGTTTTTCCAGCAGTTTTTGGAAGCGCTTAAAATGTTAAATATTCTCAACTTTTCAGCAGAAAGTGCAGGATCACACTACTAAAAAGTCACATTTGGCAAAGGCAGCCAATGAAATTGAGCAAGAGGCGGGCTTTTCTACTTCACCACTTCCATGCTTTTTTGATGCAACAACAGTTAAAAATATTGACAAAGCCACACCTTAGACTTGCAACGGAGACCAGTGAAGGATATTAGAAGCACTGTTCCGGTGAGTGCTGAGCGTCACTGAGCAGCCTCCTACTGAGCTTGACGAGATGAGACGTGGGAAACGTGTCTGAAAGTTGTAAGTCTTCTGGTAGCTGTGCAAGAGAAATCTCAATCATTCCCAATCAGCAGAGACGGAGAGCGTAGGTATATGTTAGAAGATAACAGAGACACAGGCTAATTATTGCTATTTACAATGCTAGTTAACACAATTAATTAAACCTAACAGCTAACTTAAGTCCAAACTGCCTGTGAGCTTATCCTGTACTGTTCGGGGATTCCTCTACTATGCGACAGTAAGTCACGTGGTTATGACACAATTGTTGCTGCGGAGCCATAACGTGAGCTACAAGGTAAAGAGCCTTTTATACATTGTCGTGTTTCTTTAGAAATAAACAACGGACAGATAGAGTCTTTAAACGCTCCAGGTGTAAAATTATTTGCTGTCAAAGTGACGCAAAAATGAATGGCAATCAATGGAATGCTAACGGAAGGTGAGTGGTAGGAAGCATAAAAATGGCTCCATAGGAGGCACGCTTTATGGACACTTGCTTACCCCCTTGGGTAGACAGGTGACAGCATCTAGCTACCTGTATGTTAGCATGTCCACAACACTGTTTATAAATCACAGTAAAAACTACATAATAACACCATATGAATGGCTGAGGTTGGAAAACAATAACTAAATGTTTTACCGGCCTTTGTTGACTCTAACTTATCAAAAATTACAACCAACATTCTTTATATTAGCCTGTACATTGCTTATGCAAATGTTGCTGCTCTCCCTCTGCTTGAATCCATTGTTGGTTTCCGTCAATTTAATTTAATCTCTGGTTGCACACCAACCCTCCACTACAGTGTTTTTCTCTCCAGGTCCAAAACCCGAGGTTGAGAAACTTCAGCGATATTGTGATACATTGTCATCCTGGGTTGCTTTACCATAGAAAAGATGGTCAAAATAATCCCAGTTAAGCTCTTTATGTAGGTCAAACTAGTCATTTTGATCAGACCTGAACTGTAATGTTACATGAGAACATGCTGAAACTATTCCAGGTTTTTCAAAAACAACCACTGAACATGCAATAAGAACCACAGTCTCCCTCTCTCCCTCTTTATTTTCTGTATCCAATAGCAGCAACCAATACAGCCTCTAAAGCTGTTATCAAAAGCTGTGGGAAGTGTGTGTTCTGTGTGTTAGGAGAGATTGTGGGGTTATAAACAAATAGAAGGTTTCAATTAAAGACCTCATATTGCTGGACTAGCCGTGTGTGTGTGTTTGTATGTGTGTGTGTGTGTTTGTGTGTGTGTGTGTGTGTGTGTGTGTGTGTATGTGTGTGTGTGTGTGTGTGTATGTGTGTGTCTGAGTTGAGACCAGCATGCATATGAGAGCATGGCACGATTAAATCCAGCTGGTAACGATTGTTGCTGGGTTGCCTTTTCTATACAGAGTAGTTCCCCAATCTCACAGAAAGCATGCATGCACACACACACACACACACACACACACACACACACACACACACACCCACCCACCCACACACACACACACACACACACACACACACACACACACACACACACACACACACACACACACACACACACACACACACACACACACACACACACACACACACTCAGGAAAAGACTCTCTGTTCCCCTGGAGTTAGATTGAGCTTGCTTCATATAACGCAATAGGAGAGGGCGCTGTTCATCCAAATTAAACCAACTTGAGTTTCTGGTTGATTGAAGATTGGGAAAGAAGTCTAAAGCTGATAAAAGAGCCACTATACCAACATTTACTTTTTTCTCTACAGGTAGAAGGATGAAAGAGTAAGCAAGAGGGCTTGTGGGAAGTATGGTTCTATTTACACTAGTTTTAGTAAAGAAGTTATCAATTTTGTTATTTGTTTGCAGTATTTTTACCATGTAATACTGCTCAATTGGCAATAACACGCTAATGGCTGCAGTAAGAAAAGTAAAAAGCTTAAGCCCTACTACTAGTACTGGTAATAATAATTATTACGATAATTATTAATATAATATTAATGATACTGTAATACTAATATTAAATAATATAATGTGTAGCTATGTGGAGTTCTGTTAGATGTTATTGTTGAAATAGTTCAACAGTTTACATAAGTAGTTATGTATACCTCGTGCAAAAATACTTATTCCAATCGTTCAAACCATTGTGTTGTATTAGATATAGAATAGTTGATCATCATTTTTGGCCAGTTTTGACAACTAGTGCGTATCTGGATTTTTTGCATTGCTGTTTTAAAGCTTTGGAACAACCAGTTACAGACGTTCAACGGCTGCCTTGGATTACCAGGATTACTGGTCATCACACACACTTGCTTCAAAACTTTAAAGTGGTGGCTCCAGCTCTGTGGAGCGGCCTTTCCTGTTGTCTTATGTTCTACAGTCTCAGTTGATGCTTTTAAACTCACTTTTGTCTCATGTTTGCAACTTTGGGTTTTAAGTTTTTGATCTTTTATTTCAATTGGTATTCAATTTATTTTTGGTTGCTTATTTTCTGCCATTACTAAAAATGTTTATCATGTGATAGACTTTGTCTGTAAAAGGTGCTTTATCAAATACGCTTATTATTATGATTTTTATTATTATTATAATTATTATTATTATATTGGTGTGTAAGGGCCTTATCACAGAGATTTCTAAGTTTAGACTATACAAGTAACAGCTGTACTAGTGACCAGAGGCCCTAATGTTCATCACCCCAAAATACAAAAAGACAAAAAAAAGTCAGAATTCTTTGTCAGCAGACGGTTTAAAATATTTGTCATCACAATACTTCACATACACAAACTCATTATCTTACTCCACACCATAAATCCCCCTTTGAACTGACTGCCTCGGAAATCTTTCTTTTGTTATTCAGCCCTCCCAAGTCACCTCAAAAAATCTCTTCATGTGACCACATGTACTGTGTGTCATCCTGTGCATTGTATTGTTATGTTGTTATGTATTGTATACTATGTTGCTGTCTGCATTAATCTTTTTCGGAACACCAAAGTTAAATTCCCTGTATGTGTCCTCATACCTGGCAAATAAAGCTGATTCTGATTTTAAACCATGACAACCCTGAGTTGAGACCAGGAAGCAGAGCTGCAGTCAGACTCACTCCTCTGTGCTTCCATTAGAGCAGTTACCCACTCATACGTCCCTGACAACAGTCTCTGTCCCCAACCACTTAAATTCATTCAATCAAAGGTTAACCAAAGAGGAGTTATACATAAAAACATAAACAAATGAACACCACCAATGTAATAGTGTAACATAATAGGATAATTGAATACGCTTTTTTTAAAATCAGATCTCTGTCATCTAAAGCAGTAGTAGTCAGTTTTTGATATTAAATAAGCATATTGATCTATGTCATGAAGAATATGTTAGTCAATATTAAACCACTTCTCCCAGCCATATTAATACTCATATCTCTCTAATCTCGGGCAGTGTACGGACAGTTGCAGCCATCTTCCACTCAAGCCTATTAATCATTCTTAAATCTAAACTAAATTCTAACTCATTTGAAAGCCTTGTTTTGAGCCCTTTACACCGTATCGGAAAAACTAAAATGTTGTTGTTGCACAATATTTACGTGGACAATGAATGACAGCCTTGGGTTTGTACTATCTCACTATTACATTTGATTGGTTTCAGTCCGAGTGATCATAAACCCACTCACTGTATTGACCACACCCTTGACCTTGTTCTGGCATATGGCATCAAAATTGAAAACGTTTCCGCACAATCTTTTATCATCAGACCATTTTCTAATAACTTTTGAAATTGTATACTATACGCTACTAGGTTAAAGTTTCTAGATTAAATGTCTAGCTGATGGTACTCTAGCAACATTTTAAGGAAGTGATTTCAACGACATTTAATTCGATGCCATGCATAAACAAGACGTTTTTTAACTTTAGTCCCTACCCAAATGATCCTTTTGTAGACAGTGCGGACACAATTCAACTCTGTTGCTCCTAAATAGATATATCATGAAACAAAGGAAGTTAGCTCCTTTGCAAGGACTGCAAGACAGTCTGCAAATGTATAGGAAGGCCCTCAGAAATAGGACTATTCCTCATCACTGCTAGAAGAAAATAAGAACAGCACAAGGTTTCTTTTTAGCACAGCCAGGCTGACAGATAGTAAGAGCTCTATTGAGCCATCTATTTCTATAACTCTGAGTAGTGACCGCTTTATGAGCTTCTTTAATGATAACATTTTAACTTTTAGATATACTGTACTCCATCACCCCCTGCTAGGGCTGGGTGGTATATCGACTTTTAGAGGTACATGGATATATTTTGAAACAAGATATCGGCTGAGACATTACCGTTTATATGAATATAGTTTAATGTTTTGTGACCCCTTGGTTGATTTCTTCTGTAAAGCTGTGCCTGTGTTTCCATCTCTTCTCTCCTCTCACACTCTACGTGCAACCCCACCCCCACCCGCTCGCAGGCTCTTCTGCAACATGGAGGGAGACACATTTCTACACACATATATATATATAGGAGAGATGCCACTTGGGCATCTGGTGGGCACTGCCAGGTGCTGTTGAGCAAGGCACTGTACCCCCCCCCCCCCCCCCCCCCCCCCACCGCTCAGGGCGCTGGTTCAGCTAGCAGCCCACTTACTCTGACATCTCTCCATTAGTGCATGTATAGATCCTGAGCATGTGTGTGTGTGTAGTTCAGGACTGTGTGTGATTACTAACAAAGTGTGGACACAGAGTGTAAATTGTAATTTCCCCATTGGGGATCAATAAACAGATTAAAATAAAAATAAATTTTATTAATATATATTTATACATGTATCTATATATATATATATATATATATATATATATATATATTTTAAGCCAGATAATACAACGTGTGATGTGCTGATTGATTTTTTGTGGCAATGACAACGGTGAAAAACCTTGAAGCACATAGTTCCTGAAAGCAATGTTTGCTTCAGTTCTATGAGGAAGAGTGATTGCAACCGGAAACCTTGATCTGACCCATAACCAGATTATCATAGTTCATAAAAAAATTGTTGTACTTCCTTACTGTCAGGTTTCTCCAACAAGTCCCTTAAGAATAATTTTATCCAGAATGTGTCAGCGCGTGTACTGACAAGAACTAGGAAAATAGATCATATTTGTCCTGTATTAGCTTTTCTGCACAAAATCTATAAAATCTTTTCAGTGAAATCCAGAATTAAATTGAAATCCCCCTCCTCATCTGCAAAGCTGTTAATGGTCAGGCACCATTATATCTTAAAGAGCTTGTGGTACCCTATTGTCCCACTAGAGCACTGCACTCCCAGAATGCAGAGTAACTTGTGGTTCCTAGAGCCTCCAAAAGTAGAATGAAAGCCAGAGCCTTCAGCTATAAGGCTCAGAATCAGTTAGGGAGGCAAACACTGTCTCAACATGTGAATGTAAGTTATAGGTCCCATGACATGGTGCTCTTTGGATACTTTCATATAGACTGTAGTGGTCCCTTAATACTGTATCTGAAGTCTCTTTTATATAGACCTTAGTGGTCCCCTAATATTGTATCTGAAGTCTCTTTTATATAGACCTTAGTGGTCCCCTAATACTGTATCTGAAGTCTCTTTTATATAGACCTTAGTGGTCCCCTAATACTGTATCTGAAGTCTCTTTATATACCCTTAGTGGTCGCCTAATACTGTATCTGAAGTCTCTTTTATATAGACCGTAGTGGTACCCTAATACTGTATCTGACGTCTCTTTTATATAGACCGTAGTGGTCCCCTAATACTGTATTTTTCACTGGGGCTTTCCTTTTCTCAGGCTCGGTTTACACCTTTTGCCTTTTTCTAGCCAATGGGGGACCAATTCATTTTGATGTTAAAAAAAACTCATAAAGTGAAATTATCATGCCATGGAACCTTTAAAAACTACTCTCTTTGATAAAGCTTATAGTTAAGGCTGGCTCAGGTTTGTCTTGGACCAGCCCTTAGTTATGCTTGTATAGGTTTTAGAATGCTGGACGACTGACATATTGAGCTTCCCTCTCCTCCTTTCTCTCCATCTCCACCTGTGTGCATTCATGTCCTATTAATGCATGCTACTTATTTAGCTTCTTTAGTCCTTGTGCTTTCTCACCTCGCAGATTTCCTTGGATTGTGGTGGCACCTGGATTGTGGTTGCAGCTGATGCCGTGGTCTAGCTCGACGCCCACTATGTACTACTATTATTATTATTAGTCACAGTTTTATTTTATGTACTGTTACTATAATTGCCACTGTTCATGACTTTCCATTATACCCACTGCTGTAATTATTATGTAATTTTTGTCAGGTACCGTTCGAGGTTTATGTTTAAAACATGTTTTTCCTCACCACCGTTGCACCAATTGCTTGCTCATGGGGGGAATTGTTGCATCTCTGTTAATTATAGAGTGTGGCCTGGACCTACTCTATCTGTAAAGTGGCCTGAAGTAACAACTGTTATGATTCAACACTATACATAAAATGTAATTGAATTTATTTTGATATTTTTGGCCTGATTATGTCACTAGAAGAAACACTAGAACACATACACATACTGTGCATAAGTGTAAATTATATACCAGTGTTAAGGGATCTTCTCATATATAAGAGTGATAAATTGGACATTTAGACCTGACAGTGGCACTACGGAGAAAGTCATTGGAATCTAAATACAGATTATTAATTGCATGTCACTGTGGCCAATAGTTATTGAGATTTCTTGCTCTCTATTAAAGAGTTAGTATTGCATCACCAGACCTATCTAAACAGCGCCGTGGAGTAACACCACATACATTTCAGCATAGGAGAAAAAACGCCATGGGGTGTTTGCATTTCTTTAATCCAATCCCCGACTTCATGGACGTAGCTAAATTCCGAACGCAGAAACAGTGGCTCAACAAATAGTCTTCTAACGGAAGAAGGAACTGGTTTTGTTAGAACATTTGCACACTGCCAAAGAAAACACCACATACAATATTAAATGAAGTTAACTGTTGACACAATACAGTAACTGGAGCAATTTAAAATAGATGGATACATGAATAGGCAGAGCATAGTGTGGATTACACTGCTCACGTAGCTGGTTGAAAATTTGGTCATAAACATTCAAGTCTCTTGCATCTCTTTTCTAAATCTCGTCATTTCTCCAGTTTCGTTGGTGTATTTGTGTAAATTGGATTTGCACAGTAATATTTTTATTTTTTATACTTTTGCATGTGTGTATGTTCTGCTGTGCTTCCCTGTGTATGTGTGTCTGTAAAAAGCATTGTGTGCATGCGCTGGGCACAAACCTAGGCACATTTTACCAATGCACTGTTAAATAAAAAGGAAATGCTACGCTGTTGACTTTAGACCAGGTTTTTGTTGGTCAATGGCATGATCACTTCCCGCTGCCTCAAGATAGCAATACGCCTAGAAGGCACCTGAACACACCTCCCCGTAAGACCAGCACGCCAATGGGCGCAAAGATAGGTGCAGGTGTTATTTGCTATTTAAACAACGTGGGCGCTGAACGGAACATTAACAACTGCGTCAGTCTTAAAATAGCAAAGAGACAATGAATACACAGACTTTTTTTAATAGGGAGGTACCAGGGTAGAATATGTTTAATAACTGATCTGATTCTATGCTATTATAGTATGGTCTAGGTTAGGTCTAAGGTCAGGGTTGTAGTGCATGTGTGAAAGAGAGTGAAGTAAGCACTTAGTTCTCTCTTTTAATCATTTTCATGTCTGACTATATATTATGAATATATATCATTTCTGACTATTACTCATCCAATCACTTCTTCACACCCTTTTCACTCCACCTGTTGTTCTCGGCATGCCATCAAAAATACTGCATGCATATATCTTAACTTCCTTTATTTACGGTCTATCCATGTACAGGAACATCTACGTTTGAACTTTTCATCTGAAATTCTTCATCTCTGTCTCCGTCTCTGTTGTGTGTGTGTGTGTGTGTGTGTGTGTGTGTGAGTGTGAGAGAGAGAAAAAGAAGGAGAGATGCACAGTGGCAGGTGGTAAATACAGTAAGACTGTTACCTTATATCTATTAAACACATACACACACAAGGGCACGGCCCATATTAAGTTACAATGTAAAAGTAGGCTGAACAAGTATAAGCGGATTACAAATACCTTGAGTGTGCAATATGAAGTAGATAAGACCTGAGAGAGAGAGTGAGAGAGAGAGTGGGGAGGTGTAGGGGAGGTCCGAGAGAGGGAGACAGAGTGAAAGAAAGTGAATGACTCATTCATAAGAAATGTTTCACCTTCCTTTCACACATGCTTATTTTGTTTTTTTCCCTCTCCTTCCCGATCTGCTCTAACTCTCTCCTTTGTTCTCTCCTTTTAGATGATGTGATTAGTTAAAAGCCTCCATCCGCTTATCATGCTGATGTAGATGGAAGCAGAGAGGGCTGCGCATGCAAGCCCTTATGCATGTGTGTGAATGTGTTTGGCAACTTTCTGTTGCTAAAACCACTAATCTGCCCCGCCCCCCCCGGAGCAAAAACAAACATGCAATGTGAAATAATGCAATTAGCTAGTTGTGAAGACCGCGATTGGTGTAACACTTAGTTTCACATATTTTATTCCACTTCGATTATCATATTTACTGTTTTTTCACAAGATAAATGATGGAATAATGTTACACAGATTGTTCACAGAAATGCCCTATTTTCAGTGGATTTAGGTTTTATTACTTTATTTAACATGAACGCAGAAGGTGCTATATGTACCTTTGTAGCAATTATTTAAGGAATTACACATGACTGACATAGATTATAGAGTACGATCTAGTCCTACTCAATCCGTAGTGTTTTGTTAAAAGTCTTGTTATGATTTGATACTGCAAATTTCTATTTGTAAACTAACATTTAAAGATACAAAATATAATACTCACAGCTAGTGTTTGAATTAGTTACTGCAGTACAAATTCAAAGAACTGGAGAGTCGTCTCCCCCGCCCCTTCCTCCCCAGATTCCAAGTTAATGGAGGTTGCCAGGCTGAGACCACAGCATCCACAACAATGTTGCTAGACGCTAGTCTCACAGAGCCAGACGTTACTTCACAGCACGGTGGTGTAGCTAATGTTAGAGGCTAGCTATATGTCCCTATGCTCATGGCATGGCACTCTGCCCTGCCAGACTGACATACTTTTTTGCCTTAGAATTACGATAGGATATACATACACACACCTAAAGCAATTACCGGAAAACTTGTTTAATTTCTCATGAATGCAATTATCTAATCAACCAATCACATGGCAGTTGCTTCAATGCATTAAGGGGCGTGATCCTGGTCAAGACAATCTCCTGAACTCCAAACTGAATGTCAGAATGGGAAAGAAAGGTGATTTAAGCAATTTTGAGCGTGGCATGGTTGTTGGTGCCAGACGGGCTGGTCTGAGTATTTCACAATCTGCTCACTTACTGGGATTATCACGGACAACCATTTCTAGGGTTTACAAAGAATGGTGTGAAAAGGGAAAAACACTCAGAATGTGGCAGTATTGAGGCGGATGGGCTACAACAGCAGAAGACCCCACCGGGTACCACTCATCTCCACTACAAATAGGAAAAAGAGGCTCCAATTTACAAGAACTGCCCTAACTGAGAGCAATCAATTTTGAATTGTATGGCCCCTCAACATCTTACACATCCCGGTAATTCACATCGTCAGAGTGTTGCAAGTTGCTCACACTACATTAGCCATATTGTCTTACATCAGCGTTGTACTGATATGAAACGCGGATTGAAAGTGATCTTGCAGTGGAACCAATCAGGTCTGTTCAGCAAAACCAGTTTTGTCCAGATGTGGTAACGAGTAAAAGTGATGTACAATCAGGGGCTTTAAAATCATTACACTAAGATGTGTTTGTTTGCGATGTTTAAGCACATATTTTCAATGCACTCTGGGTCCTTTTTAATTGTTTTAATATGGTCTCTCATGAAAGAAATTGAACTCGGCAGCACAGTTCCATTTGTTTTCTACCACATGAAAAAGAGAGCTATAGAGAAACGTTCTAATCGTAATGTTTCATCTCCGCATGTCTGGCCAATCACTTCATGAAGTGGGTGTGAATGTCAGATTGTCGGTTTTAGAACTTCTTCCCCCCCGGGCACACCCTCATACTCTGCTTACGACTGGCTAGTAGTCCTTACCTAGGTACAGTCAGGGCACGCACTCATACTCTGTTTCTGACTGGCTAGTAGTCCTTATCTAGCTGCTGAGCATGTGCGGCTCCCAACAAAGATGGAAAAGAAGTAAGATTTCTCACTCTGTAGCTAAAACAGAGAGCTCAACACACAGGGTGAAAATAGGACCTGCAGCAATGTGCAGTACATACAAAATATGGTGTTTTTTTTAAAGTAACTACATAAAACTATTCTGGTATAACCTCTAAATACAATTATGAACCTGAAAATGAGGAGAATATGATCACTTTAAGATTCTGTCTCTGATGTCATTACATAAAATTCAGCTTGTCACAAAGGTAAGCAAAGGTAAGTTAACTTGTGTTGGAATAGAAAAATGTATAGCAAATGTGCACACTGTAATATTTTGCTTTTTTTTCTCGCAAGTCATGTTGTCGTTGTAATATTGAACAATGGTATCGCGCATGGCAGATTTTCTTCATAAGGTGCAGGCCTACCAGGGACGGAGGTGAAAAAAGGAGAGATTCTGACATAACCACATCAAATATAACTTGCAGACATACAGAGAGTTTGCATATTTTCAAATCAGTCTTAGCCTACTAAAATGTGTAATATTTTACTTGTTTACATGATGCTGTACTGTGTATTACGGTTAGGCTATACAGAGGAAAATCAGTAAAAGGAAGAAACAATGCCAAGTGTAGTTTTAGGATGACTGAGAGATAGACAGACTGGCCTACCCACTCAACAGGCCTGCATGCACACACACTTCATACACATACAAATTCAGCTAAACAGCCTTTGTTAGTGTCAAATCACATTTAGTAGGAGCCATATGACACTAGCAATAACTGCCAAGGACAGACAAGGCAATGTGAGAGTGTGAGTTTGTATGTGACTAAAAGAGATGAAAATAAAGAGACAACAGGGCTCTGTGTTTGTGTGTGTGTGTGTAGCTGTGTGTGTGTGTGTGTGCGTCCACTGGTATGTGAAGTTTCTCAGTAAAATCACCCATATGCTGAGGTCAGCCACACTATCACTAGCCTTTCCAGACACTACTGTGAAGGCTAGCATGTGTGTGTGTGTGTGTGTGTGCGTGTATGTGTGTGTGTTTGTGTTAAAAACTGAAAAAGTAGACAGTGGTGCTGAACATAATATTTGTGTCTACAAAAAGACTAATAATGCTGTATTGAAGATAACTGGAGGCCTCTGTGTGGTGTTCCAAACATCAGAAGGCTTGTTCCTAGTAAATGTTTTTTTTACACTCAATGCACTCCTTCAAATTGATGTATGATTTGTCTTTGTAGGGAAAAGGACAACCCACCTATTTGAAGAACAATGAATTGCATTACACATGAATGTACTAAGGGTGTGCCAAGACACCCTGCTCATGAAACGGGACGAGACATGAGATTGGGTTCACAAGAATGAGAAGAGACAACACTATTTTAAAGAAAACTTCAATTAAGAACTATGACTGGGAAAATAGTCTTTACTCAGAGATCCAAGGTTACAACGTAACCAAGCAGAGGCGTTGCTAGGCCTGGGCATCCCTGGCTACAGCCCTGAATGCTTTATGAATAGCCCTAAAACTCTTGCTCTCTCCCTCTCTCTCTCATTTATTTTTATTTTTTTAAATAAGTATTGTATAGTTAAAAAAAGCCTCACAAAGCCCTATGCAAATTAAGAAAACAAGTATTTTCCAAAGCACTCGCAGTTCTTACATACTTTTTTGTAGAACTCATGGTAGAACTGTAACTTCTTCCAGTTTTTTTTTCCGAAGCGAATAGAACCGACGGGAAGCTACATGCGGGGTCTGGCTATGCCGGATTTGTTGCCATTACCTAGCAACCGTCTCTAAGTGAGGAAAGCTGTGATTAATTTTTGGAGGAATTATAGCCTAATTTAATGCATTGATGCCATTGACACAAATATACGCACGTTAGATAATTAGAAACATAAAATGTAAAAAAAAAAAAGAAAACAAAAAAAGTAAATCAGAATGCAATTCCTTTAGGTGTGCCACCCCTGACTGACCACTGAGTTTGCTGTCAGGAAAGTATGTAATTAGTCCACCAGATTCAAGTCAGCTGCCCAATTGCTTTCCCATTGGTTATAAAAATGTCCTGTTGGTTTAGATATCAATAAATGGCAGTAATGTTAACTGGCCTTGGCACATATTGTAGTATGGTAGATTTAAACAGGTTGGTTCATCGTTAAAAGAATTAAAAGAACGAAAAACACTTCTAATAAAAACATTCGTGCACACTTGTACACACACACACGCACACATACACACACACACAAACACATACATACACACACATACATACACACACAAACACACACACACACACACACACACACACACACACACACACACACACACACACACACACACACACACACACACACACACACACACACACACAAACACAAATACACATGTCCCTCCTCTACAATAAACACTTTGCTTGCCAACTCCCTCTGCAGTGTATTTAATTATTTCTGTTATCATGGGCACAATTGATGTACCACCATGGTACTGTAATTGCTGACAAATCACATCGCTCCAAATGACAGAATGTCTTCACGGTGACAGTGAAGGATTGCATCTCAGTGGTCATCTGGGATTCATCTACTGAAAGGCCATATCAGCACAAAAAACATTGTCTTACACAGTTTTTCATATTACTGTAATGTTCTGGTGTATCTTCCATTATATATATATATATATATATACATAAGTGTATGTATAGTATGTATATGAAAATCCCATATTTAACATTTCAGGTTGATACATGCATGTATGGTTCCTACTACAACACATTAACATTCTTTAATGTTCAAAAAAATATTTTTATATCGTCTGTTTGAATATACCTTTATTCACCCGGTCTGAAATGCCACAGAAAAAGCTCAGTCTGCTCTGATTGGTCAGAGTTTCCGGGTCTTCCGCATCTGTACTGTGTGTGTCTCTGCACCGTCTTTGCAGCCGGGGAAGGACTGTAATGGCACTGTAGATGCACTTTCTACCTCCATGTAGTATACTATACACAGCTGTAACTGGCACCATTTCCGAATACCTACTTTATAATCAAACGAGACATGGAAACCTCACTTCTAACAATTTGGGACCTTGAAATATGAAAACAAGTATGGTGAGATTTTTATCATAATATAAACAGAGCATCAAAGGCAACATGTGAAACTTTGTATTAAAGCAATGTCAATAAGAAGGAAGCCGTGAAGGAGGAAAATGAGGGCACAGTGGAACTGTTCTAATGATGTAAACAGTAAAGGAAAAAGAGAGAGAAGGAAGAAGTGAATGAGGGGGTTGAGAGAGAGGGGCAGATAAAGATCGAGAGAGAAGAGAGAGCAGGCGAGTGGTAATGTCCTAATGATGTAGTGGCTGTCAGAGCATTTGCTTCAGAGGCCAAATGATCCTGTAAGAACAGCACAGCTATTGATCCAGCTATTACACGGCACCACATACTAATGATTGTGTGTGTGTTTGTGGGTGTGTGTGTGTGTCTGTGTCTGTGTGTGTGTGTGTGAGAGAGAGAAAGATGGGATAACACTGTATAACGAAAACAGATATATACTGTAATGTAGATGTATACTATATACTATAAAAAGGGAGGTCGACAGAGCAAATGTGTACATACTGTATGTGTGAAAGCTTGAGTCTGTGTGTGTGTGTGTGTGTGTGCCTGTGTGCATGCATGTGTTGACACACATGCTGACATGACACTTTATCAATACTCCCATTACAGTTTGACAGATATGAAACCCAATCTGAACCTGATCTGCTTCATATCCAATTACAGTTCTCACCTTGAAATCTTCCTATACCTCCCAAAACAGACACACACACACACACACACACACAAACACACACACACACACACACACACACACACACACGCTGACTTCTCTTTTTAGAGAGTTTACAAAATAGATTGCCTCCTTGTAGTAAAACCATTTAAATGTATCAAAATGAAATGTCAGTTTTATTTTTACTGCTAACAAGCATTGGGTAATGCTGACAAGCATGACTCTTTCAGATAAGCTGCATTACCAACATGAATATTGGCCAAGCAGTTCATCTCACTTCAGTTCATCAACTCCCTCCAACCACCAACACACATCATGCATGTCTCAAAATACACAAGTCTATATCCAACACTCTCACTCAGAGAGCAAACATCATCACTTACAGTTCTCAGATGAACTTTCATCTTTGACACTTGAATGTTTAGTTCTTTTACAAACATAAGTATTTTATTATAGAGTAAGAATAACACTTTAACATTATTGAATCTACTATAAGGACAAAATATATGGAAGAAAATGAAAATGAGCTGCAATAGACATTGTTCATTTTATATTTGTGCATATTGTGATTAATTTGTACAAAACTAAAAGGTTCAAACACCAAATTGTACGTGACATTCCAGAGCTGCAATATTAACAGCAAAAAACATCAACGTCAGTAACATGTATAGAATGATCACTCCTACTGCTCCGCCTTCTCTCCTTCATTTGGCCACACATTTTATCAACATCACATCTTCTGTCTTCTCTTTCTGTTCTAAATGATTATTGCTGCACTATTGCTGTAAATGCTATTGTAAATATATTGATAAGATGTTTTATATATTTCAACTTGAATACTGCAGAATTGCACAGAATTTGCCACCAATCTCTGTTGAATGTGTTTTGAAAACAGTGTGTAGATGTTCTGGTAGTGGAGTATGAAGGGGAAAAGAGTTTAATAGATTTTGAGTGTTGTCATTGAATGCATTTCGTGTGAAAGCAATGAAAAAGGATTCACAGTTTGAACAACATACTTTTGTTTTGCTGACTGTGTGAAGAGTTTTGACAAAGTGACTTTTGTCCAATGCATGTTAGCAATCGGAAGAAAAAAACAACCTGTAACGGAAGGTTTTCATTATAGAGTAATCCTTCGATTCTTACTTCTTATTTGATAAATCAGTTGATTGTTTTGTCTGTAAAATGTCTATAAAATTGTGTAAAATATTCATCCCAACTTCCCGAAGCCCAAGGTGATGTCTTCACTATGTGCCAGAAACTGCCCAAAAATATTCATTTTACTAAGACAAAGAAAAAGCTTGAGCTTGATCTTAAAATGCAACATGCTGCATGTTGTGTACACAGTGTGTAATATTTCCCGTTTCAAACCCAACTGGGTTCCATCTGGACATGGTACCCATGCCCCCCCATGTCCCACATGTTCTCCTGTTAACACCATTACAAATCCACATATTTGGAGTTCAGCAGTTAATGCCTGCAACAGATCGCTTGGGCAAAACAGATAAAAACATCTTAACCTGAGTTACAGCATGACGTTTCTGCACAGCCTCACCTGACACCACATGTAAAAAGCCATCATATATAGGGCCCAAGAATAAAAAATCCTTGCTGCAGAATTTATTAAGCTGAATACTCCCTCTCTCCCTCTCTCCATTCCTCTCTGTCTATGTACCTCACTCATTGCTTCTCCCTCTGCACTTCTGGTAATGGATTCTGCCTAAATGGGTTCTGAGAAACGCAAGTGAAAAGAGGAAGAGCAGAGAAAGGGATTGAGGTAAGGGTAGGAGAATGGAAGACTTGTTGCTTGTGTCCTTACAGCATATGATAGAGTAATGACTGTTGCTGTTCTAATAACTTTTACAATTAACAAAACTCTCAAGATTAGTTGGAACCAATTGTTCAATGGTGGTTATTTGCATTTTCCATGAAAGTGGTGTACCTTATTGGAACAAGTAGTAAATTGGCAAGGGTGTAAAATATTTAATGAAATATTGTTGTTATTCATTACTGTATACAGTATAACAGTATGTCTGTATGACTGTATTACATTGGGAAAATGAATACAATATTAATTGTTACAATACTATTATCAAAATAGTCTAAATATATGCCACAGCAGAAATTCTGACCTCAGAATGGAGCTTTATTAATAACTGTGTATGCATTTTTAAATGTATTACAACAGAGAATAACAAATATGAAGAAAAAATATTTAAAAAGGAGAGAAGAGTGGAAGGGAGGATGGAAAGATAGAAAATGAGTGGAAGAGACGGGGAGAGAGCAAAGCTGTATGGTTAATGATTTAATGTTAGCCACTTGATGGAATGAAGTGTCTTCTCCATGTTAGCGGCGCCAAAGTTAAACCCTCTAGTCAGTTAGTCTGTTATTCATTGATTTCTCTGGTCAGCACTAGATTGCTATTGAATATGACTGGCACCAGGGCTGTGTTGGTGTGTATGTGTGTGTGTGTGTGTGTGTGTGTGTGTGTGTGTGTGTGTGTATGTGTGT
The DNA here is from genome assembly GCF_013103735.1 of Etheostoma cragini. NCBI lineage: Eukaryota > Metazoa > Chordata > Actinopteri > Perciformes > Percidae > Etheostoma > Etheostoma cragini. The sequence goes on from NC_048408.1 coordinate 3,420,579, forward strand.
GAGGAGCATGGATCCTGTGAACTCAAGAACAGTTGCTGGTGGAAAACTTATTTTCTGCCACTTGCACACGCACACAGACACACTGGCACACACACAGACACTCACACACACACACACACACACACAAACACACACACACAATGAACTAGTTCTTGAAAGGGTGTGAAAGATGAGCCTGAAACACATCTGCAGTCTTTGTGAACATACTCACTGCTACTCTCCACGCCTTCTTGCTGTGAGAGAAGGCGAGCGATGATACATTATTTATTCCTGACAGTTGTTTTGTATTAACCATACAACACCAGCTGAGCAAATACATAACCAGCAGTTGTATCTATGTATCAATACTGCAGCATGGTGATTTTACATGAATAACCTAGGTTATTGCAGTGATCTGTCTTCTCAAGCAGTTGCTATGTGTTCTCTTCATCTACCATGTGTGTGTGCACATGCTTGATTCTCTATAATATAGAGGTCTTTTGCAACAACATGAGTTAATATGTCATAAGCATATGTTTGCTGTGTTAGTGCTACCTGATGTATAGTTTAATAAGCCTACAATATAAATATTTAAGGAATACACATTATTCTACACCACACATAGAATTCTGAAGCACTAATACATGCTTACGCACTTGTACATGCACATGTACACGCACACGCACACACACACACACACAAAGAAGAACATCTCCGTGAGAATACCATAAGAAATAATTATAACAAATAAAAAAATATGGATTACTGCAATATCCAAATATTTTACCAAAAATACAATAATATTTGGTACAGATCCTTGCAAAGATCACACCATGATAATGTTCAATTTTTTTTAAAGAAAATTCAAATAATTATGAGGAACAAGTGCTGATTCCCGCCAATATCCTAAATCCCATCGCAATGGCAATATCAGTCAATATAATCACAATTAGGTATTTTCCTCATATGGTGCAGCCATATATCACATCTATGTCATGCATCTATGGCTGAGATGTCAAAGTATTGATGACACAGCAAAAGGAGCCTGGAGCTGGATCAAACTGGGCTGGGTGGCTTTTAATCCAAACATGCCTCATTTGCTAACCAAACACAAACTTATTGGATTTTGACAATAAAAGCTTCAATGCATGCCATCATACATGCTATTAAACAATGAAAAAACATCACTAATGTTGGTACTATTGTGTAACTGCGTGTACTCTTTGATTAGATATGTTCACACTTCCACTTTGTAAGCCATGAGTCAGAAAGAGGCCGGTGGTCATTTTATACTTTAGTTGAAATCATGCCACTTATATAGCCTGACAGAGCACATCAGCTGTGGCCATTGTTCATGTCTTTTTTAAGAGATCTGATGGTTTTCTAAAGACCATTCCAACTTTTGTCCAGTAATGGCTTAACAATAGAAGTAGTTTAAAGGAGAAAATCACTGTCTCTTAAAGTGCATAGGTCACCATTCCCCACTAAGAAATGATAAAAGGAAAGTAGTGAAATCAAAAGAAGTGAGACAAAGAATAAGATGCTGAAAATGGAGAAAGAAACGAGAGAAAAGTGATGAGGCTCAAACAAAAGAATTGACACATCTAGCCATAGAGACCGAGAGTACATTATGACTAACTGTAAAGTAACACACACAATCTCTCTCTAATTTTCACAAAGTTTTAAGGCCAGTTTGTAACTCAGCGGTAACATGGGAGTTGTACCTTCAAAGCAACTGACAACAATACTGAATGAGGAGTATGTAGAAGCTATAATCTGTTCTGGTTCGGTAATGTTCCCTAAGTATTTTGTTACCCTTCACTTTGGCAATGGATCAAATCCATGCATGTTCACAATATAGCAGCAACTGAACTGAACTAAACCATACTAAATGTCATTGAAAGAGTGAGAGTATTTGGCGTATAGAATGATCCATCAGTGTCTGTTTAATGTCCCTGTCTTTATGTCTGCCTTGTCAACGGATGCACCCATGCTGGAGGTTTGCAGAAGATAGGCGCCATGCGGATGCCATTTTGTATTTGCTGTATAAAGGATGATTTGCAAAGTTAAAACATACCTTGAAGTGTGACCAAGTCACACAATTTGCCCTACAACTGCGTACAGTATATGGTCAAAACATGTGGGCTTCCGAACATTACACCTTGCTTGTTAAACATGCAATTCCAGTATAGTGGACATTAATTATTATGCAGGTCTAACAGGCTCCACTCTCGGTGCAAGATTTCCTATCACAATGTTAGAACCTGGCTGGGTGCTTGGCAGATGCTGTACATACGGCCTTTCACTGCTCCTAATACTTAGGATGGGTTAAAGTTGTCTCCTGCAGGTTGGACTACTGTAATGCCCTCCTAGTCGGGATCCCTGGCAGAAGCCGGCAAAAGCTCCAGCATATTCAGAATTGCGCTGCCCAGGTCCTGACGAGGAGGCGCAAATATGATCATATCACTCCGGTCCTGAAATCTTTCCACTGGCTGCCCATTAAACACAGAATTCAGTAGAAAATCTATCTCCTTACCCACCAGTGCATACACGGAACTGCCCCTGCCTACCTCAGTGAACTCCTCACCCCACACACCACCTCACGAAACCTCCGCTCCTCCACCTCTACCTACTGCCTGCACCAACCAAGGACTAAACTCTCTACTATGGTAGACAGGGCCTTCCAGGCAGTCGCCCCACGGCTCTGGATTGCTCTCCCAGAGACCCTAAGGGACACACAAACTGTGGAGATTTTTAAGTAGGGCCTAAAGACATTCCTATTTCAAAAGGCCTTTTAACAGTCATAGTTTTCATTTTAGTCTTATGGTGTTTTTTTGCTATTTGTTGATTTTGTTATATTCTGAGAACTATTTTTACCTCCTTGCTACTGTAGCGCTTTGAGATTTCATTTGAAATGTAAAGGGCATTATAAATAAAATGTATTATTAGTATTATAAAATGGAGTAATTGAATTTCAATACATCATTTTGTGTATGTGATGAATAACAATACAATTGGTGTTACACGTGCACAGATAAAAAAGACAAAGTCTTTGGCAATTAGACCCCATTGTGATGTCATCATGTTTAGAGGAGTAGAAAAGCCATGAGTAGAATTAGATTTTAGTGGTTTAACTTAAAGTGTCACAAGCTGGTAGAGGAACCAGGAGAAGGGAGAGAGTTTGTCTTTCTGGTTCAACTTACACTGAGCTTTATTAGTAAACACTGGGGCATGAGGGTCTGTCAATTAAATACCTAAAACTCGCTGAAGGAGTCCTGTCTCATAGGCAGCCACTAAGTTTTACGACAGTCCACATTTTCAAAGTTGCACAAAAAGTTGCCAAGGCATGGCTGCAATGCAAAATGGAATAAAAAAGAAAATAAATGAAAAACATCACAAGTGCATTACTGTACATAACATTAGCAGAGAAGTTGACTTCAAATCATCTGAATTTCTAAAACACTGAATCACAAAGTTTAAGATTATGTTAAGGTAGAGCTTTGTAGTTTTGAACCAATCCCCTTTTGATCATGTGTCATTTCTGCATGAAAAACAAGACAAAGCACAATGAATATTCCAGAACTCCTTTCTTGTGAATTTGTGTGTGTGTGTGTGTGTGTGTGTGCGTGTATAACAGCTAAGGTTATAATGTTAAGCGGCTTAGGGATGCTAAATGGATTAAGTGTTTTGTTGACACATAGTAAAGTAATCTGGTTAGGAGATACACCTCTCTTCCTCTATCTGCCTGTTCTCATCTCTCCTATTCACTCCTTCCTTTTTGCCCATTTCCATCACAATGCTGTGTTTTCAGTATCAGTATAATAGAGTTCATCCCTTATATCTTGCTCTCTCTTCACACACACACACACACACACACACACACACACACACACACACACACACACACACACATACATACAGTCCCCCAGAACACACTGGGAGTGAAAACACTAGCATCAAACACCAATACAGAGCATACTAACTTTCTCATCTTTACATTTTGAGTGACTTCACACTACGCAATGGTTAGAGAATATATTTAATGATATAAAATATAAACAGGATATATTTTCTCAAAGGAAAACAATAATGAAGGAAAATCAGCATATTGGTTTAATTTAGTACTTTGTCTCTAGTAATGTATGGAATTATTGGAAACAAGACTAAATTTGCATAACAGTAAGAAAGAATAGAGTGACTAATCCTGGCTCTCTTCAGCATCATGCAGCATTGGATGTCTGCATCTCTAAATACTAATGAATGTGGTGTTTCCATCACTTTCACCTCCATTACTTTCTGAAAAACAGTAAGAACCAGTTTTCTTATGGTGAAGATATACAGTAGTGTTTTTAACCTCAGACATCTGACCTGGACATGTTGGTATGGTTGCTCTTTTACCTGGTTCTCTCAAACAGTACAGTGTACAACTGTCTCATTCTTATTTGGTGTTTGTACACAAACAAGGCTTTCTGAGCTATTTCTACATAAATACAGTATATGTTCACTAATTAGTATAAAACAAGACACCTGCTTAGGCTTTCAGCTAAAATTACAATCAGCAGAGTTTAATAAGCACCAGACTGAAATCCATTGTGTTTTGAAGGCGCGGTTAACAGTTCTGACTACAGTGTGTTAGCATCTGAACAAAGTCCTGTAAATCCACAGTGGGATAAGAGTGTAGAGTTTTGATTGTTCAAGCTATGAAGCTCAGTACAAATTCCTTTAGGAAGACTTTTAAATAAACTTCAATTACCACTATTTCTCCCTAAAACTATTCATCAAAAAGAAGCGCTCACTTTTCAGTAAATCAACCAGATTTGGCCCAATAATTCCTGATCCAATCACAGCATGACATCCTGCTTAAATGTCTTCTCTCATTGCTATCAGATGTCTTATCAGGCAAACATACAACACTCCTCCTCCATTTACACCTCCAGACAACGTCAACCACGGCAACCTGAGTACCTTTCCCACAGTCAGGTCCTACGTTTGGTTGGGGGGGGGGGAATGTCCGGCTTCTCTAACCCTTTAAATTATTTTTAACGATGGAGTCTAATCCCCAAAACTCTTATTATGCCCATGTACAATAAATCTTTGCAAATTTGCAACAAATTCTCCCCTGATTGAAACTAAAAAACTAGAGTTTGGTCCACATGAACTGCTGCTGTGCAGACCGTAGTTTGACTGTTGCACGTTGCTCCAGTTGTGCCCACTGTTGTCTAGAAAAAAAAAAAAAAAAATGTAACTGTAATATAATTGGAGTGTAGTATGCATTTTAAAAACAAAAACAATTTGACATTTTATTAATTATGTACCCATTTATTAAAAATGAGCAAGACAATTGTAATAAATACCTTCTGTGCATCAGAGGCCTTTTTTAAGGAAAGACACCTGTTTAGGACAGAACGTAAATGTATCTTCCTTTTTCTGTCCCGTAGTTGAGATCATCTATATCAAGTAACAAGGCAGGCAGCAGCTGGGCACCCTTGGGTTCAGACACCACAAAAGTGTTTACATCTGCCAGTGTGTGTGTGTGTGTGTGTGTTTGTGTGTGTGCACATGCATGCGTGTGTGTTTCCACAGGGGAGCCAGCCAGACGTCTCTGGTCTAATATTTCCTCTCAGGAGAACAAATAATACAGCGAGGCCTCTCCCTTTCCGTGCTCTGCCTTTTTTTCTCAACTTTCCCTGTCTCTCTTTTGAATAACTGTCTCCATTGAACTGCTTTCCGCTTTCTTTTCTTCCTCTCTGATATTTTTTTTCTCCACATTCTGCTTCCCCACCCTGTTATCTATTCTTTCTCTTGCTTCCTCTTGCAACAAAGCTGCAGATAGAATCACAGAAGTTGGTTAAAGTTACAGTACACACACAAACCCGTGCACGCGCCCATGCACACACACTTCTGCTGTGAACCAGGATCACTATGTACCGAGGGACGGTGCAGCAGTAGGTGTCTCAGAGGAGGGAATGTATCGTCTGCTGTTTACAGGACAATACGTTGCCTATGGGGGCCATTCAGAGAGCAAAGAGCAGCACAATGGAAGAGGCAAAGGTGATCTGGCTGCTGAGTGGAGTCTCACCACATACAGTACGTTTAGTCTCAAAGGAGCCTCAATCCATAATACATTAATCATAAAGAAGAAAACGAGGACAATTCAACACGTTTATGTTGTTGTGATTGTTTATTTTGTGATTATAAATCTATAGGGTCATGCTGCTTGGCTGTTTGGATGCAGACACTCAACAGTGAGCCTGGATCGAGTCCAAACGAGGGATGTGACTGATTTGCCATTTAACCGACCGATAAATACTATTAGTAACACAGCTGATAACAATATGATTGAAAAAAAATTGAAAAAAAATGTTACAAAAAAGAAAACGAAAAAAGCATCAGAAAAAATGTCCTTGACTGCTTGTTAACTTGCTAGTGCAACCTTTGAGGAAGGCGGGTTAAATAGGCAGGCACACACAGAGCTGACAACCCTGCATGTGGATGGATAAGAGACAGGATCGGGCTCCGCGTGCAGCTGCGGACATTTAACGCTCGCACACGCTAGCAAGCGCTTCCAGGAAAGTGGCCGCTTGTCAGTTAACGGTCAATGATTGGTTATCAATTCAGAGAAAATAGTCTAAATTAGCATCAATTGTCCAAACTTCTGTTTGTGTTTACAGGCTTGCAACAATGCATTCACACCATTGACTCGGCTTGACTAACTATCACCAGTAACTTCAGGATTTATGTACTGTGTGTGTGTGTGTGTGTT